>NW_008595901.1:0-1731 GCF_000691845.1 Merops nubicus
AGCAGCTGCTGCGTGGACACTCGGGGAAACACGAACGGAAGTTATTTGAGCACCTAGCAGGTGTTGCTGTGTCGTTCGTGTTGTGGATAGGGAATCTCAAAACCCTAAAAGTATATAACCCCAAAAAAACACTGCCGGGGGTGCGGGCGTGCGGCGCGCTGGTGAGGCAGCCGCTTGGTGCCCGCGCTCTGCGCACAAGCCCCAGGGGGTGACGCGACTCGGTGGCTGGTTCTGGCTGTGCTCTCCAGCAGAGCGTGTGGCGCTGCCCTCACGATGCCCGAAGTGAACACGGATCACCTGGACGAGCAGCAGGTGAAGCTCTTGGCAGAGATGTGCATCCTCATCGACGAAAACGACAACAAGATTGGAGCGGATACCAAGAAAAACTGTCACTTGAATGAAAACATTGATAAAGGTACAGCTTGCTAATCTTCTAGTTGAACCATCAAGCTGACTGTATTTCTCAAAATATTCAATCATGGTTAAAATAAAGCCTTACTCTCAGGTGGGTGTCAATCAGACCAGAGGAAGTACTTCCCCACACCTTCTCTCCTCCCCCAGTGTGCAATATCCGATTTTTAAAATACTGCAACATGGGGGAACACATGGGTGGAGGTGGTTTCAAAGGAGAGAAACGTGTGGTAGCAGCTGTCAGCTGTATGGTGTGATCAATATTTTTTTAATCACCTTTGGATGAAAAAATAGTTACTTTCCTATTACAAATACCTGATTCTATATAGCTTTTTCTAAAGAATGACACTTCTGACTGTAAAATTCCAGATGCTGAGTCCTCCTTAGAAGCTTGGTCAAATGTGCATCTTCAGAATGGTGGGCTGATGGTGTGTAGTAGAACTCTTCTGTTGCATTGTTGTTCTTAGCACTTTTCCAGTTGCATAATGTTTTGCATTGCTGACATATGTCAGCTTGCATAAGCTGGCAGAGAAGCCTAAATAATAACTCTTAGTTTTTATCAAATCCTTGCTTTATCATGTTTATGAACTTCAAATGAGGGCCCAAAAATGAGGGCATTCTAGGTCCTTAAACTCTATCTTCAGAAGGGTTTTTTCCTCTCCTCTTAAATAGGTCTCTGTGTTTTTTATTTGTTTTTAGGTTTACTGCACCGAGCTTTCAGTGTTTTCTTATTTAACACAGAAAATAAACTGTTGCTGCAGCAGAGGTCAAATGCAAAAATTACATTTCCAGGTTAGTACTGAAATACATTGTACTTATAGAAGTGTTTTCTTTAAATCAGTATTTTTTAAAGTTGCCAGCCTAATTTTGCAGTGTAGCTCATTCTGAGTTGTTAGAAGTTACTCCTTTGGAGAGGAGACACTTTTAAGAGTTCAAGATGTACTCATCTTGTGGATGAAGTAAGAAAGTGGGAACAGCAGCTTATTCTTACACATATGCTTGGGAAATGACTGTTCCTGACATGTTGGATCCTTTTAGTGCAAGTGCAGGGTGTGTGGTGCTTACCTTCTCTGCTGCCAGACCTGTTACTGGAGTTGAAGCAGTGGCTCTGGTAGCTGGGCAGTGTTTGAATTCAGCTGGTAAGACATGTAGCTGAGGTGGAGTGGAGCCTTACTGCTTGGAAGCAGCAGCTGCACTCTATTTCAGTGAGATCCGCACACCTTCACCTGTGGATGTCTTAACAAATGCTTTTATGCCTATACAAGAAGCAAGACTGTGTGGTCAAGCTATATAAGTTCATGATTTTTGAAGACTGCTGAA
>NW_008595901.1:1769-17536 GCF_000691845.1 Merops nubicus
CTGAACCATTGTTATAAAATGCAAATGGATAGGCATAAAAGTAAGAAGTGGAATGAAAGAAACGTAGCTTATGTGAGGTATATTGGAGGAAACCTAGAGCTGTTTCAGAATTTTGTATGGAAAAGAAATTCAAGTGTTTCTAACCCTCTTCAAGTTGGTGAAGAAAGACCTTTTTTTTCCTTCCAAGGGAATTTTTAGGGACTTTTTTTTTCCCCCCTGACCACTAACAAGTCAAAAGGCTCAAAATTTGTAGGTAATCTGACTCTTATTTTAGATGCTTTTGAGCTAGACTTCTACAAATTTTACAAAGTTTGGCCAGAGTTGTTATTTATTACTGAAAAGTAATTTTTAAATATACATGAAGCAGAGTATAGACAGTCTGTCATTTAAGCACAAGCGAAAACTGCTTATTTGCTTCTACTTATTGTCAACTGGTCTTGAAAATCTGGGAGTATTTTTAACATTCTGTTGCACGTGAAATCCCCAAAGTCATTTTAGTTAGCACCTACAGGATGAACAAGTGCTTTGCAAACTGGCTTTCTAAGGAGGTGGTATGTCGGATATGAGGATGCATGTGTTCATGTGTGCTGGAACAGCAATGTGCAGAGTAGTGCTTGGTACAGGCAAATCTTGGTGCAAAATGTGGAAAGAAAAATAGAGGTGAAAATATCTTCCTTCCCCTCTGACCCTTCCCTACAGAAGAGAAACAGAGCTGTGACGTGTTGAGTAACTGTCCCGTGTCTCTGAGTCGTTTTGCTTTTTCGAGTAAAAAATGTGCTGATACAAGCGTCTTGCAGATTGTTTCACCAACACTTGCTGCAGCCATCCTCTAAGCCACCCACTAGAGCTGGAAGAAAACGATGCCATCGGTGTTCGGAGAGCAGCACAGAGACGGCTGAAAGCAGAGCTGGGAATTCCAGTGGAGCAGGTAAAGGCCCAGGGTGGGGGGGGAGGAGTAGTTGCCAACATTGGCCAGTTTACAGACTAACTGCATCTGGGAGACAGGGTCAGCCTGAAACCTAGGAATGAATTTAACTTCAGAGATCAGATTGGGACTTTTTCATCTGTATTTCACAGTCTCAGAAGCTGATACTGCAGAACGGTTATTTTAGAGTATTCCACTGCTCAAACTAAACAGGAGGCAGGGAGCAAATCACGCTGTAGGGCAGGACTGTGTTGTGTAGCAGGTCCGGCTGTGGGTGCCTGCATGTTTCCAGCTGGGCAGGCTGTCCTGCTTGCCCAGGAGAAGCCCATGTCCTCTCCCTTCTCTAGATTGGAGGCAGAATGCTGCAGGAGTTCTGTACCACTGCCAGCATCCTTCTACAAATCCCCCTGCAATGTCACATTCCCTGTGGGGAGCCAGGGGCCTGGGCCATCCGTGTTTCCTCCAGAGCAGTCACTGGTGGCAGTTCAGGTGTGCACAGAGAGCAGAGTGACACTGCCTGAACAAAATCTCCTTCCACAGTTACAATTTGTAACAATTTGTTACAATTACATTTGTGTGATGGGACATGGGAGAAGCAGTGTGCTCCTGAGAACCACTGTGGTTGGGTTGTCCCCAGAATTAACTACCTGTCCTGCAGCTTGCCCAGATCCCTGGTAGCTGAGGATTGCATGTGGTCTGTCAGTCATGGTTCTGGCCTTGGCTTCAGGCAGCTGCCAGGTCTTCCTTGGGAGCTCAGGGGTAGGTGCAAGCAGCAGTGTTCATCAACACTTCAAGTGTGTGCTAAGGGCTGGTAAACGTAATTTAAAACATACTATATAGAAGAAATCCACTCAAAGTATTACAGGGTGAGGCTGACTAGAGAAATGCTCTGCAATTCATGTCATCAAAGTGCAGTACAGCTTTTCTTTCCCGGTAATTCTTTGTGAAGCAGTCCAGTGCAATTGTACACTGAGGGGGGAGTAATTTTTAAGGGAGAGGGCAATAGCTGGTAACTGCTGTCGTGCCTGATGGTGGGACTGTTGTGGCTTAGCACCAGTGCTGACAAGTATTCTGCTCCTAGGTGACTCCGGAAGAAATCTCCTACCTGACACGAATTCACTACAAGGCCAAGTCTGATGGGATCTGGGGTGAACATGAGATAGACTATATCTTGTTTGTACAGAAGGATGTCACACTAAATCCCGACCCCAATGAGATCCAAAGCCACTGCTATGTGACACAGAAAGAACTGAAGCAGCTCTTGGAAAAAGCCTCCAAGAATGAAGTTAAGATTACTCCGTGGTTTAAACTAATTGCAGAGACCTTTCTTTTTAAGTGGTGGGATAACTTATCTAACCTGAACAAATTTGTTGATCATGAAAAAATACACAGAATGTAAATAGCTGGAGTAGAATGCTGAAGGCTAGCAGTGATGTGCTGTCTTTTTAACTCTATGGCAACTTGTGACTCATGAGTGCAGAAAACTGGCCCACCTGGAGTATGTTTAACAAGTAACTTTATACAGTGATAGTTATAGCAAATGGTTTTTATTCTCCCTTCACCTCTTCCTCAAGCCCCGTTCCTCTTGGGTGAGTTTTAAACTTAATGTCATGTAAACTGGGTAACAGGAACACAAGAAACCCCTGGGTTTGGCTTTGTTTGCTACCTGGTGTGATACAGATGTTCCCAGTTTGCTCTTACTTCCTTGTGTGATTACAAATTTGAGTTCTGCACTGATGTTGAGACCAGTTGCCCGAAGAAAAATCGAATTAAAGTCATCAGGATTATTTTAATTGCAGAAAGCAAATTTCTTCAGCTACTGTACTCTAACCAACCGCATACAAGCTTAAGTAATGGGATTGTTGGTGTGGGCTGAGTTTCACTGTGAAGTGCTGCAATGTGTGTTGTAGCTTGGGATAATAAAAACTGAGGGTTGCTTTCTTCTTTTCCCACCACACTTTTTTGGTTAGTTGATGACAAAGTACTGAAAGAAAAATAATTACACCAAATGTAAAAGGGTACCTGTCTAATATAGGAAGTAGCTTGGAGACACATGTATACTACCAGCTCTTCTCTATTCTGGAAAACAAATGCATCATGAGTTTTTTTTCCCCCTGCAACATCTCCTGTAATAGTCTTTCTGAAGTCCTGGAAAACAAGAGGCTCAGAACTTCAAAACTGAAGATTGACCATTTATGGGCTTGCATCAACTCTTAATTTTGGTAAATGAGAAATTCTGCAAGAGTACAAGAATGAACCCTTTTTGATGTTGCAGTCAGTCGCCAGTAACGAGTCAAATGGAAGGCTCTCTTTAATTAAAGACAAATCATAATCAAATGTATCTCCATTTGAAAGATTTTCTTTTTTCCTCCCACCCCAAAAAGCTTACCTGTCATTCCGTTAGCAGGCTACTCAACTTAGATTTCTTAGGTTAACTTCACCCAGAGGGGTCTTGATGCAATAGGTTGTTTTTCTTACAACTTCTTATCGCATGTAAACCGTGGCTGTACCTACCCTGTGTCTGGTTTCAAGGTAAAACTCAATTTCCAGGGATAGCATGTTTCTCATCCCAGTGGTGACTGCAGCACTGAAGCTTCAGTATGCCACCATCTCTTGTGGCTCAACACTTAAGAGTTTCAGGGCCAAGTCTGTTGTGTGCTGACCTGAGTGGATATGTTGCCTTGAAGCAAGTAATAGTGGGTGTGGGAACAATGATGCAATATAAGAGTTCTCCTGCATTCAGTACAGTCACCCTAATATGTTATTAAGGTAATGCGGCTACTTTTCGAATACTTACATCACTTTTTAAATAAGAGATTATCTTAAGATAATTAAAATACTTAATGTAAAACCTTGGACTGTTTTCTTTCCAGACTTCAAGCTACATGGAAAATAATCTGACATTAAACAACAACACGCCTATTAAACACTGCTGAGGCAGATGGGTGGGGGGGTAGCAGGGCATAAATTTATTTTGAAAAAATTCTACTTTTCTAGTTCAAATGGCCAGCCTGGGGCAAAAGCTGAGAAAGCATATCCTGAAGCAGAAATACTGTGCATAAGGAGGCTGAAAGCAAAGTTTTGTTAAACAATTCTTCAAAATCCCTTGAAAGCTTTGACTTTAAAGTTGTTCTTGACACTGAACTTCTTTACTGACTTTTATGGTTTTAATAATTTATTAAAAAGAATAGATGAGGGAAACTATGGTTTTACACATAATGCTCCAATATGCTAAAGTTGACATCTGAACACTTCTTAAATACACTCTTCAGTTGTATAATAATAAAAGGATTCTTTCCCCTTACTTTTTGGGGAGTTTTGCCTGGTTTTAACACACATATTTGCTTGGACTCACATTTAATCCTTATAACTGTATTTGCAGTGCATTGTTCAGGCAACACACAGTGCATAATCTTAACTAACCTCTAGTTAACTCCTACCTTGTTCTTGACCAGCTAGGGACAAAAAGGGAGCATGTCACATTTGACAGTATATTCTGCATTGAACAGATAGACAGTTTTTTTCTATCAGTTTCTGAAGATGTCTTCCCAAGCAGAGGTGCCAGTAGCACAACTGACATGTACCCAGGACAAAATTTCAGTCTGATCCTTATTCTCTACATATCTGAGATGTTCATCTGGAATATTAAGTTTTAAGTTGTAGCCTTCCCATCCCATGCTGATTGGGGTTATGAATGATGGCAGGTCAGTACTAGAACTGCAAGCTGAGCAGTCAGCCTCAGTCACCCTTTGGCTCAGTAAACTGGCAGTATTTCTCCCATTCAAAGCTGGTGTGGTGCAGTACATGAACTTTGTGCAGTACTTGTCAGTCTCCCGTTAATTCCCCACCAGTTTCAGCCTTGACCTGCAACAAACTCATCCCTTACTACACAGCAAGGTGTTAACTTGCACACACCTCACTGATGCAGTACCTTATGAACCTGCATGGTTTTAATTCTGATGGCAGCTTCAGTAACAAATGCTTCACCTTTCTACATTTAACCTCATTTTAAATTGTTTTACATAGAACTTTAAATGCTTTACAGGAGAGTTAGGAGTAACAGAATGGAATGAAGTATTTTAAATGGAATGAAGCATTTTTTACATCTATTTACAAAGAGCTTCTGCCACTGGTATCAACAAATCTCTGAAGGTATTACCTGGAACTACAAGACTGAGGTCTCAGAACTTTCCCTCTCTGTGCTTCAAGTATCTTAACCACTAATACAAACCTCATACTTTTTAAATGCTCTGTATTACTAAAAAGGAAGACAGGACTAGAAATTAGTTTTAATAAACTTGCTTTTAATACAGAAGACCACTTATCTTCTCTGTGTTTTACCAGATTTTCTCTTTCCAGCCAGCAGATGTTTTGGCTTCATGTCAAATATGTGTCTGTCTGCCTCTCCTTTCCTGCCAAGGCGATTCATTTTCTTCTGAGCTTTCTTTGCCATAGTCTTGACCTTCTTCACCATCTATTTAAAAACAAAAAAGCATGCAGAGTAACTTCCTCAGTAACTCAGGTAACTAGCTGTACCTTTTAAAAACAACCCAACTAGATGACAGGAAGAGAGGAAATGGGTTTAAGTTACATGAGGAGAGGTTCAGATTGCACAGTAGGAAGAACTTTTGACAGAGTGTGAGGCACTGGAACAGGCTGCCCAGGGAGCTGGAGTCACCATCCTTGGAGGGGTTCAAAAAATACATACATGTGGCACTTGCACTGATAGTTGGACTTGATGATCTTAGACATCTTTTCCAACCTTAATGATTCTATGCTTATAACAAGGACATGCCACTACCTGCAACTCTGGAACAGTCTCACTGCAAGCGACACTAATCCTCCTTAAAAGAACTCTTTTTCCAGCACCCCAACATGATCACACTACCCTGCAATCCCAACTTATTGAAGGTGGAACTCCACAGTTTGTAAAGCTACTCCTTCATACTTGCACTTGGAGACAAAAATTTAAAATGTACTTTCTTAGTCTGTATTATTTAATGCCTTCCTGTGAGAATAAACTGGCATTTTTGAAGTACAGGAAGTTCAAAGATGAACTGTGGACAAACATAACCAGCCTAGTAGGACATTTCCCAGGAGATGGTTTAAGTACACTCAAGCTGTTTTAACTGCTATAGAGGTAAAGAACTTGAACAAACCTTCTCATCACGAAGACCAGAAACATCCCGGGGGGTGCGGGAGGAGCTGCGACTGCGTGCCACAGATCTGGGGGTTTCAGACTCATCACGCTTCCGTTTCCGTGTAGCACTACGGGACCTTCTCGCGTAGTGTGCCTGGAATTCAAAGCACCACTTGAACCATTAAAACCAGAACCAATCACCTCAGACATGCTTCAATTCTAACTAGAGTACTACAAACAACTATGATGTATCACAGCAGCCCACTTCCTATTGGTTATTCCACAATAACATAGAGACCTTGTCAACTCTTGTTTTACTGCCTTTCTGTCCTACAGTAATATTCAAATTTCAGTGAATATTGGCGTATTCTTCTCACACTTAACTCCAGTTCTCCAGTTTTTTTTCAGAGTAGATTCATAAGCAATTGATAAAAAGATACAGGCAAATCAATGGATAGCAATACTGAAAAAAATCTGCAACAGCAAAAAAGCCATGAAGAAACCTACCCTTATTAGTGTCCTGTACACAGCACAAAGCCCAAAAGAACGTCAGACACGAAGACTTATCATCCTACAGCCTAAGTATTAAATTTGTCCTCACTGAGATCACTTGTAAATCAGCATGGCATGTTGGCTCTGAGAAGCATAAATGCTTGCTTCAGATGGGTAGCGTGGACATACTCCTTGTTCGGTTAAAGAACTCGAGGTCTCAAGATCTAGGGAGCCATAATACTGCTGGATTTGGTGTACAAAATTGATTTTTTTCATTTCTGATAAAATGAAATGTCTCCCAAAGGCAAATCTATGTTTGAAGTACTTTAGCTGCCTTACATCTGAAGATGCCAACTGCCCTCAAAAACTTACATTACAACTTGCAGAATTAATGAACTCTAAAGCCTGATCTGTCATTACTGTTCCTGATGTAGTACTCTCTCATCCAAGAAAGCAGACTTGAAAATCAGGAAGTATGTTTAGCCAAACCCCTTTCTTGAATCCTATACAAATTCCAAAAGTTCTAATAGAAAGCAGTGCATATATACCTGACTCGATAAACATTATTTTTTTCAGCCTACCCAGCATTTTGATCACATCACTCAAAAATTCCAGGTTCAACTGCCTCATCTGGGTTTCCTATTTTCTCCTTAACAGATCCCACCTCTCTTGTGCCAACTGTAATATTCTTTTCAAATGGTCTCAAAGAAATCCAGCATGGCATGAAATTCATCTCTCTTAGATAACATAGTGAAAATTAGCAAAAACTTACATCATCCTTATTAGTCATGTCGAGTCCAAGATCAGTCATTTCTTTCTCTAGCACCTTCCTCTGGACCTGTAAAAGGAAACAGACATGTTTTCTTAACTGTCCAAGAAGTGGACAGTTCTCTTATATTTTGTTTTAATCCTAATGCTGTAAGCCCATTATATTCACTATGTAATTATTCCTTTGACACACTCCACAAGCAGATACTGAAAGTCATAACTCCACACTTAATTTATTGCAATTTAATTATTTTCACCCATCAATCCTTCACAGGACTGCAATGTCCCGGCATTCCATAAAGATCTTTCAACCAGTTTCCCTTTTTGGGGGAAGAAGGTGGCAAAGACATAATTCAGTCAGACATGTTTCCTTCTCTCCCACAAGGCACACACTCTGGGCAGGGTAAGAAATACTGAGTGCAAAATCAGCAAGATGCATTTTCTCAAAACGTCAAGTTATCAGTTTATGACGTTGCAATTGTCCTGGACTGGTCAGAAGAGATCAGAAGGAGTGATACCAGCTTCCAAAAAAGAACCACACAATCTTTTCCAGCACAGGCAGGGCCCCATAACATGTTTTCACGTGACTGTGATTAAATAAGCCTCCTAATTATTTCAATTTAAAATAAACAACCAACAACAATAAAAACATAAAATGCAGCAATCCAATTAAACTAACTCACTTGTATTCTTTTAAACTTCTGCAATATATAAGGAATTTTAAAAAAGATTAACTTGTGTGACAAAACAAAAAGGGACAGCATCAGTCATTCGGTTTGGCTTCCACAACTGGACTAGTGACCAGAACTCCTAGGAGGACAGAAGGAATCAAGGGAGATGGCCAAACTTGAGGAAAAGTGGATCAGTTCCACTACCTGACGTATGTTTTCATATAGTTGTTATACCTCAGCAAGACTGTGTTACACAAGTGTTCCACACTTGCCTTTTTAGCTGTTCTGGGCATCCTTGGGCGATGAACATCTTTCTCCTTTGACTGTAGGATTTTCAGTTTCTTCTTTTCTCGGATCTGCCTTGCCAGCTGTCGGATTTCCATCATTTCTTCATCTTCGCTTTCTGATTCACTGTCATACTCTCCAGCAGCTTCCCTCAGCTCTTCCTCTTTCTCCAATTCTTCCAGTTTCTTAGATTTTGAAGAGGTGAAATGAAAATCAAGATACTCATTAAATCTTTGATTTACAATCCTCAGCATTACACACTTGCATTTGTGCGACTGCCCCAGAGCTCCCCACTGCCTGAATGCAGATGTGCTACGCTGTGAACTGTGCTAGCTGTGCTGGTTCTGGGAGCACAATGGAAAAAAAAACTCTTTCTACATTTAGCATGAGTCTGGAACACCAGCAATTCAGATGAACCCAATTGTGTAACTGGCAGGCTCTCTAGTCTGCACTCATTACTTCTCAACAACCAGCAAGAAATAAGAAGAGTGCTTTTGATTAAATAAAAATGTTACAAATTAAGAATTCTGTCTATTTCCTTTATCACCATACTCCAGTAGACATATATTTGATGGGCAAATTTCATATTATTAATAACACAAAGTTTGATAACTACATTCCTCTGCCTGTAGCCAAAGGATGAAGAAATGTAACTTCTGCAAACCTTGTATTTTAGGATGGAAAAAATAAGATCATCATTCTGAGAATTTAAAGCTATTTTCCATTCTTCTGAAATTCTGGTCTTGATCATTCAGAAAACAGTATCTATTGGCAACTTTTTCTCATGACATACTGATTTTAATCTCTAAGTACAGTGATTTACACTAAGAAAATGAAGGGACAAAGAGGCAAGGAACGTGTAAAAATAACAGAAAACTCACTTTCATTATATCCGGATCAATGTAGTCAAGTATATTGTGACCTTCCCATATCTCTGGTATCTTATCGTATTTTTCAGATGAATTTATTAAGTCCCAGTATTCTTAAAAAAGAGAACATAAATTAATAAAGAGAGAAAAATAACTCAAAATAACAGTTAAAAAAACCCACAACCCTAAGTGGCAGGAATTTCTGTTCAATAATGACATGATCTACTGTGAAGCTGTAATAAGGAACAGATATCCAGCTGAAACAGAACACATGCAGCCTCTCTCATATTGATACTTTCTCAACAAAGAGAGCATCAACAATTAATGAGGTATTACAATATAAAACAGAAGGGAGAAAACACTTGAATCATCAGAGCAGTCATTGTATGTCTGTGATTCTAAAATGGGGAACAACTGAGTGACACTACAAAACAAGGAACAGTTCCTGAAAGATCACCAGCCCTGGAACGGTAGGACAGCATGCAATAAAATGGTGGCATTGGCACTTAGCTGAAAGGAGTGAGGTTTAGGTATTCTCCCTCAAGACTGAAAGAGCCAAACATTACTGCTTAATAATAATAATGTGTCTTATATAATACTTACTCTGAAGATCCAAAACATAATCATCTCCCATTTCAAGTTCAAGATCTCTCTCCTGCAAAGACATACGTGGCTTTATATACTATCTAATTTAAAATTTCTGGGCTAATATAGCAAATTTTAAATCCAACTGCTGCTTTCCTGATTAAGAGATGCCACTTACCAATTTCCTCCTGGGTGTGTCTACTTCCATGCGTTTCCTACGAGCTACTGCTCCTTCTGGTATAAAAGGCAGCCGCTCCTAAAGAAATGCAACAATCCACCCCAATAAAAGGGGAAAAAAGTTCAAATCAACTTTCATAACGCTATAAAACACCATTGCAGAGTAATGCTTTTCTAAAACACACAAAATCCCAGGCTGACTCTCCCACCAGCGAAGGCAGTTACGAGATACAAATAAGCAAATTTCACCATTTTAATCTGCTCACATGTTAAGACGAGAGAATTCTTATCCTACTGAAGTACTGGGAAATACACTAGAAAGTGTAAACATGTAGCCTACCTTGTTATCTCTTTTGGTTGGCATGGCCAAGTGTAATCTATTCAATACTTCGTTCACTTTATTTCCTTTCATTTTAGTATCGACACGATGGGCCAACAGTCTGTCACAAGCCTGAAAGCACACGTGGCAACACGAGGTAAGGAATGAAGCCTTCCTGGTGAACAACACAGTAGGCTTTCAACCCCAAGTATCTAGCTTCACACCTCACCTTCTGTCTAATCTCCCCTCTCTCTCACTCTAAAGGAAGCACTAAATTATTTTACATAAAAAATATCATGGGAAGATGCATATTGGTTTTTCTTCATTGAGCTGACAGTAAGAGAAAGCAACAGGACTCAAAAAACTCAAATTTTTTCAAACTGTGATTTGTATTTGCCGTAATTCTCCATTTGCACTGAAGTCCACTGAGGCTCAAGAGGCTATAAAGGACAACAGACTTACAGCTCACCACTATAATGCACAGTTTAACTGGGACTAAATTCATACAAATGAGGTCAAGTGTTAGCATGGAATGAAACTGATGGAAAAAGACCTACCTCTGTTTTAACTTGGATTACACCTTCTTCTGTTAGAGTACTTGTCTCTATTACAGAAAATCCTTCTGCTTCAAAAGTTTCAAATATTTTCTAGAATAGAAATATTATCCCAAAGAATTATATTCTGCCCACTTCTTAATATACCAAGACATTAAGAACAGAAATCTTAACCCAGCATCAATACATGCAACTTGTTACTATCTTATTAGACTGTTTCTGAAATTACAAATTTTACAGATACAGTTCTATTTAATCTGTTTCTTCTTTTATAAGCAAATAATGACTTTCTAAAAGGCACCTACAAATGACCCACATTCTGTGTGTCCTTGAACTTGTAGATACAGAAGAATGAGCCCTGCAAATCCACAAACTGTTGCCCAGTGGGACCCTTCTACTGCAACTGTGCAGCAACACCTCTCAGTCTAGTGCTCCTCATCTCCCAACTCTTACTGAACTGATCACCAAATTAAGACTATTCGGTTGTACTTCCAGCTATAGCAACAACTGCCAGTTCTCACAGTGTCAGAGCTTTCTGAAACTACTAAGGATGGTGCCTTCTCTTTAGCATTTACAATATTCAGGTAAGGATATACATTAGACAGTACTTAAGAATAATATGGGTCAAGACCTACGAAGCTACTTTCTGTTACACTATTAAACAGTTAAAGAAATGATTGTGTAAAAGTTTTTGCCCAATACAAAAGACTGGGAGACTTGCACATAGCATTTTTGTAAATGTCAGAAGACAGACAGAATGGTGGGAGAAATAACTAACCTGACTCTCTTCAGGAAGTTCTGCAATCCTCTTCACATCACATTTGTTTGCAACAATGATAAGTGGCTAATAAAAAGAGAAAAAGAATTCAAATCCTAGTTACCACGTTATAAAGACCCGGAGTTAATAAATAACGTAAACCAGACCTACCTTGTTAGCAAACAACGGCTTAATGTTTTTGAAGAGCTCCACTTGCTCCTCCAGGCTGTGCCCACACTGCTCAGACACGTCCATCAGGTAGAGCACGGCCGCGCGGAGGTGTGCCAGCGCTGTTATCGCCTGCATCTCGATGGTGTTCCTGTCCTCCAGGGGGTGGTCCAGGATACCAGGAGTATCCACCACCTAAAATCAACATAATTCAGTCAGGCCTCCATACCGGGTAACAGATACACTGTTTCAGAGCATGTACTTGATTCCTGGTCAAGACAGCAATATTCGTCCCTTTCACTCAAAGGGAATTAATTCCCTTTCACTCATAAATTCACTTTACAGCCTGTAAACTCAGCCAAAGTGAGAATGCAGAAACGGAGCAATGGGAGAACAATAAGAATTCAGAATAACCAACATTCCAAGTATCAAACAAGCAGGGAAAGCCCTGGCCCAGAATCTGACAGTGATAAAAAGTGAGGTGACTTTAGTCAGTAACGCCATTTCCATTCTCCCCTTAAACTGAAAACACCCCCATACATGTATGCTTTCAGAGCAGGTTTTCACTGCTGCCCTCATTTGGCACGCTGCGTCTCGCACAGCAGCTCTCAGATGTCACGGCTCATCCAGACACAAAAACACAACTCCTGCCATTTTGCCACACATTAGAGTATAGCCAGTTAATTCTTTGAATAAAATGAAAAATAACAAGTTCTTACCTGCCAACGCAGATACTTGTAGTCCATATGTCCCACAAAGAGAGATTTTGTGGTGAAGGCATAAGGCTGCACTTCTACATCTGCTCTTGTAACCTTAAAACAAGATTTGTTCACACACATTTACTAAAAACTTCCTGAAGTTGCAAGCAGTACATTATTCTACACTTTCTTTGCTACAAAAAAAAAAAGCTAAAAAATGGTTATTCTGGCTTCTCTGCTAGCATTCATCTATCAGAAAAATATGTTAATGGAGTATATGCTATTTTGGAAAAGACAATGATTTAAAAGAGTGAAATTTATGGTAATTTTCCATTTATCCCTCCACGAACTTCATTCAGCCTCTAATCACACTTCTGCATTTGCTATTGCTTACATCAGACAATGCCCTAATGATATCAAATAGTTTAAATGTTACCTTATTTTAATTAATGGTATCTCAGTATTATTAAAAAAAAATCATATACCTTATTTATAAAGCTAGATTTTCCAACATTCGGGTAGCCACACAACAGAAGAGTTCGTGTATTGGGATCAATGGTTGGCAAACGAGACAAATGTTGTCGCACTGAAAGGTTAAAAAGATTTTTGAAGTGCTTGTGATCATTTAAGTTTTACTGAAATGGAATAAAAATTCACATGCTGAACTGTTTATATACAAATTCATAACTCTTCTCAAATTATAATTTGATTAATAGTTTATGAAAACGTATAGCAGTTTTTTACCTCCACAAGCATCTACATACAACAAAAAAAAAAGTAAATATTTAACAAATGAAGACTGCTGTCTTTGAGCTAGAATGACCTCATCAAATCAGGCAACATAACCTGAAGGAAGTAAGAAGTAATGTGTGGAAGATACTTAGCACTATATTTCAAATATATGTTAGTGAAAATAACGATAAATAAAACCACGGCTGTGACTTTCAAGCTAAGAAAAATGTTATGTAACTATTAGCAACACCATGAAACGTAAAGAATTTTCAAAGAGAGAACAACTTAGTCAGAAAAGAAATTTTAAGTGTGTGGATTAGATTATGACCAGTTCATTCTTTGAAGAAAATGCAAAATAACACTTCTTACCTGCCAACACAGCTGATTTGAAACTATTTCTGTATTTCCTGCATCTATATTCTGTACTAAACACATTCTTCTAACAGCTATTACAAGTAAGAGTTTTACGTTCAGCCTGCACACCTTACTTACTTCAGCCTATTTGTAACACAAACCTTGCTCCAGGTACTCCAGGCTTTGTTTCTGCCTCTTGATGATGGTGCACATGCGGCCCAGGGCCGCGCGCTTCAGCTGCTTGCAGCGGTAGAGGGAGTCGCCGTACTTCATCAGCCGCACGTAGTCCTTGGCGACGCTGCGGAGGCCAGAGACAAGGGTTCAGCCAAACACCGACCACGCAGACACAAACCCCAAGCAGCAAATGGCCCTTACTTGTCAATCAGATTCTTGGCTATATTGATCTGTCCCAAAGCCAGCTTGTAGTGGTCTTTGTCATAGAGAACATTCATCAAATCTGCGTAAAAAGGATGAATATCCTAAAATAAAAGCATAAAAGAAAATTAAGCCTAACATTTTCCTTCTTTAGAATGACTATTTCCTGGCAACTATCTAAGTTCTTTCTTTTTCCTCCCATACAGCATCACAAACGATACAAGTCAAAGTGCTTTCATTACTATCTCATGGAAGAAAAATAATCTGCTGGGTCATTCAGTGCATAAATCTTACTCGCTTTTAATTTCTTCTACAAACACATCTTGGATTCATTCATATGGAGTTTCCATTTCATCTTTTGCTTTTTAAAATATTTCATATTAGAATTCTGAAAGTTTTTTTTTTTTTAAAAAAAAAGACACTGCAAGAAGCCTGTTCTAGAAACAACTAATTTCTAAAAGCATATTCACACCACATCAGAAGCACTACGCCAATATAAATTCCTCCCTTTTCATGAGTGCTAGATTCTGTGTAAGACTTTTAAAGAGTTTCTTCAATGCTCAAATAAATCCTTCAGCCTTCCAGGGAAGCTGCATCATCAGTTCAAATCTTTTAAAGAAAATATTTCAGCTGCTTATGTACTTATTTGCAGAAATTTCATCATGTGCTGATAAACAAAACACAGAAGGTATTTGTGGGAATTCTGCAGTAATACTCATTGAATATGAAAACATCAGCCAAAAATATGGTTGCAGGTGAACAATTTAAGTGTACGCAGAAACCTGTCTATAGAAAAGTCCCGCTGGACACACGGATCCAGTTGCCATTGTTGGGAAGTTAAGACTATGTGCATCTTGTCAGAGCATGTTTCCAGCACTTTATGGGGCCAAGAACAATGTTTATGTTGTCAAAGTAAAAACCAGAAGATGGGAAGCAATGTGGTATATTTGGATATTTCTTGCTGCAAGTATTCTCTAGGGAAGACTACCCATAAGCACAATTTACGTACTCATACATAAAGAAATAAGCTAACACAACATACTTTAAAAACCCACACACGTTCTTTCTCTTCATTCAACAGCAGCTTCTGGCAAACATATTTGATCAGCTAAAACTCTGTAAAACCCATCCTTCAATGATCATCCATGGGCATAACTTAAGACTTTCTTTCTTAGTAATAACGTATTTTTGAGGAACAGGTCTGCCTAAAATCAATCTTAGTGAAAGCTACCAGGAATCGATCAAAATCAAATACACAGTGAATCAGCATGATGTCGCTCAGGTCAGAATAAACTCAAATAAAAGGAACATGCTCTTCAAGAAGTGTTCCTAAGGCCATGAAATCAAAATTCCTTCATGATCAAACGACAAGACACTTACATCTAACTTGGGGAAATCGGTTAAGATCTGAGTGAGTCTATCATGGTAATTTTGTTGAGTATATTTGACTTTTCGCATGTAAAAATGTCGAATCCGATGGATTTGATAATGTTTATGAATGACAGTTGGGGTCTTCCGCTGAGTCTTTGACAATGTCAAGTCTATGAAGTCCTGCAAAGAAAGAAACATGATTCATTATATAAAGAGTCAAGTGCTCATGCTCCCCCAAAGCCCGGGGGGCTGGCCGGGGTGCAGCCGCGCAGGCCCCAGCTCCACTAAACCTCTCTCGTTAGCTCAGGAGAGAACTTGGCCCGCAGCGGGTGCGCAGCGACGGGGCCAAGCGTGGCCCGGGCCTGTGAAACCCAGGAGAGATTTTTGCGGGTCGCAGCCCAACACCCCTGGAGGGTAAAGAGCAGAGCCCGTGCCCATCCCGCCACGGCACAGGCCGCCAGGCCCGGAGCACTAGCCCAGGCCGCGTCCACGAGCACCGCGGGACGGGGAGGCCGAGGCCACGCCGG
>NW_008595902.1:0-156700 GCF_000691845.1 Merops nubicus
AAATAAAATAAAATAAAATAAAAATTAGTGTATGTGAGGTGCTGAAAGCATGTGGTTATCATGTGTAAGTCTAAACATAGAGACAGTAGGAAAAGAGCCTGGTGCTTACATATGTGATGTATAAGTCCCACAAAAGGGTAAGCGTATACAGTTCTACTAAATCATTGTGGTCTTCAATTCTATTTAAATGAAACCTCACATAGTCTGCTCAGCTGTTCCTCATAAATCATCATTTTAGTTAAAAAATGAACCTCATATATCTTCTGGGGTTTTACTCTCCCATAGCCACATTCCTGGATCTGTTGCAGCCCAGAGGTCTAAAGGAGTCTTCCCTGAGAAAAAAAAAAAAATCCCATCCTTGGATCTGGGGACTGGAGTCAGACTCTGGAAAGGACTCAGAACTGGAGGAAGAGAACTCTGAGAAGAGGGAGAGAAACAGGAAGGCCATGGTGTTGGAGCTCTTAAACAGGCAAATGTGTAATCTCCAGTGTTGTCTCACAGGTAAGTAAGGGGTAAATGGGATGATTTAACGGGAATCAAGGCACTTTAAAAAACCAGTTTGAATCAAATCTTTCTCCTCTTTGGAAGAACTAGGTACATTTGCCAACTTCTCCTTCCCCCCTCGCCCCCTCCCAGTTTAATGTTTGCTTTGCCTGAAATGCTGTGGGTGTTTTGTGATGGCTGTGCTTACACTTGTTTTTCTCTCCGAATACTTCACCACGAATTTATTCCCTGACCTGGTGGAGACAGACAAAGCCCTATCTGCATCCCATCTTTCTGCTCAGAGACCCTCTAAAATGCCTGAGCAGCCTCTGGAAGACTCTTTCCTCAGCCAAAGAGAACTTTTTCATTTCCAGAGTCTTCAGATTTCTTTGTACACACTTAGCAGGCTGCCAGCACCACTGTGTCTCTCACTCTGCTGTGTTGACTGTGGTCCTTTGAAGGGTGAGATGAGAGGACAAACCATTTTTCCTTTGGTCAGCCTGAGGTTTTCAGTTTTTGTCTCTCAGCTCAGGATGGATGTAAAAGGGTGAATTTGTCCTTGTCCCTAGGGGGAATCAGTGCACCTTGTTGTGGCAGATCACAACACTTGTAACAAAAATCTTTCCAATAAAGTAGCAGTGACCATGAAACTGCACCGGTAACATACAACTCTAGGGCTTTTTCAATACCATGTAAAAATCCTGGTGTGCAAAACTGTTTTTATATGAAACACAGTCTTATTTTCATAATCATCATGTCACTTGTCCCACTGGATTTCAGCAGGTCTGTAAGTCAGAACATGGCATGAAGGAGTTGAATTGCAGGCCTCCTTTCCCAGAAAACCTAATGTGGCCCCATTCCTCCAGGTGCTGCATCCACAGCCAAGACTAGTCACTGGTCCAAAGAATTTACAGCCATGATGCTGCAGCCATTCCTTTGCTTCATATTACATTGGTAACATGAATATCAAATGATGTCCTGATTATTGTCTCTCCTCCAGACCCACCACTGCCTTTCAGTGCTAGTCTCCAAAATTATTTTCCCTCAATTCCTGCTTGTTGAAAGATGGGTCCTGGTGTAAATGCAGCAAGCAATGAGAGCTGGTCAGGTGCCCTACCTGGGGAGAGTCAGAGAAACTGCCTTGGAGCGGGTAAGGAAAATCTTATTACTTAGTCCCTTGACAGTCTCACAATATTACCTTTTAAGAAGACATGACTTTCTGAGGAGAGAAAACAGAAGTAGCATTCATCAGCTTTTCAACTGGTTGAAAATGAACCAGCTCTGTCCCAAACAGAGGTGTTGCAAACATGACAAATGTTGCATTTATGCCTTCTTCTGCAATTGCCACAGCTCTTAATCTGCCTTCATGAACAGCCCCTTGAGATGCAGCACTCCCATTCTTTCCCTGCAGGAATGTCTTAGTTGCCATGTTTCAGAGCTGTTTGTCTTTGGACACACCATGAGATACATTTTGTGCTTTGTTTATGCTGTTCCCTGTGTCCTTTGTTCCTCAAGCTTGACTCCGTAACATGAAGGACTCAGTCCGCAAGCACTGCTCTCTTTGTGGAGCTCGGTGAGAAGACACCAGCTGGTCACTCTAGTGGTGTCCCAGTTTTCAGTTCTCTGCAGCTCTTTCTATAGACCTCCCACTAAGCAAGTTTCCTCTTTCTCTATTTATTCACCCCCAAATGCTGCCACATAGTCTTAATTAGGTCCATCTGGGAAGCATATGTTCAGCTTCAGGGACTTTGGATCCACATTAAAGGGGTAAGTTCTCCATGACAGAAAGAGTTAGAGAGCAGGTCCTTAATCTTTGCAGGAAGATAAACGCTGGAAAGGAAGAGTTGTCATTTTTGGTGACAGTCAAGGCATGCTCTAGATGACTATATCCTACTGATATCAAATGGGATCAATATAGATGAGTTAGGGAAGCACTTTCTTTTGATGTGTACAGTAACTTTTGAGCTCTCTTGTTCCTGACTGGTGAGTGAGCAATGGCAAAACAAGAGTTGACAGGGGGTGTTCACCAACCTAGGAGGCTTTCTGTGACAGCCCACCAGACTCTTCCAGCCTGTCTCAAATAATAGGTATTACTAAGGAGAAATCTACCTATGACTCCTGAGAGATGATGTGCTCTTCAGATTTGGTATGTTGCTGGAAAGGATTCAGACAACTCAGTATTGGCCAGAACAGGTGGCACTGGGGGAATATGAGGAGCACAAGGCTGTGCAGCAGCATCACTAGTATTTCTTCAGCTACCAGCCAAACCTGTGAACTGTGCATTTTTCTTTTGAGATATTCAGGCTCATTGTACAAAGTACTGTAGGGTTCAGACCTTGGTGCACATGGATGTAAAGCTTGTAAAGCAAGACATATAGACCCACTCTTCTCTCCCTCCCCCCATCCCCCCTTCACTCCTGTACTTTGTTTCTGTTTGGAGGTAACAGTATGGAGTAGCTAGAAGAGAATCCACCATGGTCTAGAGCATTAAGTCTCCTACATAGATAGGAACAGAAACATGCAGATTAAGTAGGCATAGTTGGAGTATTGCCCGTGTCCTTCAAACATGCTGGCTAGTGGAACCAAGCAGGCACAAAAGAGTAAGGCAGGCTATAAAGAAATTCAAGGATAGCTTCCTGGAAACCAAACAGCTGTAGAAACCAAGCTGTGACTCTCTAGACTGCGCCATACTCGCAGGGATTCAACAGTTGTCAATCCTCAGACTCAATTTCTTTTATCCACAGTTGAATCCAGGATAGCACGAAGAATGTGGGTTGAAGAAAATAGTAGGAAACATAGTTTAGGAAAGCTCTAGAATTCATCACATCTTGGTAACTTAGAAAATAATTATTTTTGGAACTCTTGCAATATTACCTTTACTTTAAAAAAAAGGCCTTTGGTATCTTTAAGCAAGTCTCTTCCAGTGTTTCACTTGCTTTAACACCACTAGTGCAGGTGCCTACAGAGTAATTTCCTACATCCTGCTAGCGTCTTTGTGGAGAGATACAGGATGCATGTGGACATGATTTATCTGGCCAACTTCATCATTGGCTTCAGGAAGATTTAATTCACATTCTGGAAGTGCCTTTTTCCATTTAAGTTGATGTTATGGGGTTAAAATGACTAATCCAGGGGTAGATGTTGAACACTAGCACAAACGTACCCTACCTTGACTTTCTAAACAAGGCTTCAAGGCTAACAGGGCTGCATGGATTTCCTACACATCTTCTGGGGAAAGGCATCACCAGGAATGAATGTCTGGTTTTTGTGACCTCCAACACGTGTTACAAAGCCTTTCTCTTTGCTTTGGCTTCCCTTGAAACTAAGGTGGAGCGAGGAAGGTGTGAGTTTTTGTGGGACAGAGAGAATTCCTTTTTTCAAAGTCAGTATTGGATCCATGTAGATATTTCCCCTAAAAAGCATGCTTTTAAAGATCTACAGGTCCCACTTAGAGAGTTTAGTGGGTGATTTGTACATCAAGGCTGTAGAATTCATAGCTTGATTTTGCAGCCTTTGATGACATGAGTCTTCCTATACAGCAAGAAGGGTGAAAACCCTGGCACTCTACCCATTTTTGTTAGCTGAGGGATTGGCCATATGTATAGTTAAGAGCTTTTCAGTGTGAGTTAGGCCAGTGAAATCACCTCCCACAGAAACATGGGAGAAGCCTCTTTCCAGTCTAAAGAACTTTCCTTAGACCAGGTAAGAAAACAGCAAGGGGAGAAACTCCTGAGCCCACCCGCAATCACATTTCCTTGTCCAAGAACATCAGATTTTTGGGATATAGGCTGAAAAATAAAAACATCCTATAAGGAGACTGTTTAATAAGTTGGGGCAGCCAAGTATGTGAAAACTCCTGTGATCTTCTCAAGCATTGTTGGGATTGGCAGAGAGGTTTCCGAAGCACATGGAGGTGGTCAGACACTTGAAAAGGACTGAAGTGTCAAGTGCCAGGTGGAAAAAAATAATCTGTTAAATGTTATCACAGTATCTCTTCTTGGTGACGTAAATTTCCATGCACTTGTGACTGTATGGAAACTTTATGTGCTGATTCCGGCCATAAACAGCCTGTCTTTAGTCAGTGTATGTATGATCTTCCCCGAAAACTGTCTGCTTCAGGATTTTGTGCAATTCTGTGTGAACTCATTCCACACACCACATCCCATTAATATATGATCTCACCATCATTTAAATCAATGTATTGTGGTATCTAATTCCTAAAAATACCTGTGTAGTGGATAAGATCTTCCCTGTGCCTGCATTGCCATGATCTTTCTACCTGTCTATAGGGGTCCAGAAACAAATATGCGGAGGGAAGCCTCACTACAGCTTTTGCGGTTTTTGTTTTTTTTTTTTTTTAAAAATAATAACAGGATCTCTGTAACTGATGTTGTCTTAGATGAGCTGAGCTAAGCAGTGCAGTGTTCAGCACAGATGTGGTAGTACAGGATTAACCTCATCAGTGAAGTAGTAGCTTCCCCTTCATCTGAGAGTCTCCATTCGCTGTACATCAAAGACTCCTGCAACTCTGGGTCAATACTGGCACCACCTAGTTGTGCTTTAAAGCCCAACTCCCAGGTACTACAGAAAAATCTTTGTGACTGGTTATTACAGTGCCTTTTTTTTTTTCTTTTCCTGAATGATCTACCTTAACTCAAGCAGGATTTAATTCAGGGAAGTCCTGTGGTCAGTGTACATAAGAAAAATAGCTTCTAATGACTACAGTTTAAAATTAATGGACCTATGAATGTTTGTGAGGTTGTCTAGTAAGTTGGAGTGGTTTTGGTATTGGTGTTGGTGTAGACACACAAGCCGTTTCCTCATTTTACTGCAGTCTACATTGGTATGCAGCTCTACTGGCAAGAACACTGTTCATAAAACAATTTAGAAATTTTATTTAAAGTGCTAGGAACCAGTGACGATGCTTATGAAGATACAACTAGCGTAAGTAATGAATTAAGGAATTCAAGAAGCTGTGAAAGTTACCGGTCTTAATGTAAATGGTTGGCTATATGCAGTGTTCTCTACTTTCACAATCTTGAGATTTGTGCCAACATTTCTCATGCCTTTTTTTTTTTACTGAGAAGGATTGTGAGAAATACGGTTCATCAGGTTTTGAACACACAGAGAAATTGTACAAATTCAACAGTGACTTAATAGCATTCAAGTTACTGCACACTATCTAGCACATTATTGTTTTATGGTCTTGTTTCTTTGGTTCAGAGAAGAGCTTAAGAGCACAGCATACCTCTCTCAAGATACTTGCACTGTCAGGATGATGCATAAACTGATCCTGCTCATAGAAGATAAAACTGGCTCTGTGGATCACAGTAAAATTCACAGGCTCAAATGCCATTCTGGTATTCAGAGGCACTGCTGCTGGAGATCCGACCTTGCTGTAGAAGCTGGTGTTTGCTATATTCAAAGGGGAAAGCCCGTGCTGTTTAAGGCTTAAGACATCTGGCTTGTTGTTGTAAACCTTAAAATTCCAGAGAGTAAAAGCCATTTTCAGGTACTCAATCACAAATCAGATTTGAGGTTATCAGTGTGTACATGTAACGTTTAAGATTCCTTTTAATCTATGTAAACAGTGTGCTCAAGAGCTGCATGTATTTATGTAGAGATCAAAGAGGTGGCAATGTCCGTGGAGTATAAGCAGCAAGAAAAATCATAGGGATAGTAAATGATCAGTTGTGAGAAGGAAAACTTGAAAAACTTGATTCTAGATATGGCAAATAGGTTGCACTCAGACTTGGCTCTGACGTGCACACGGGGCTGGCATGTCACCCACTGCTTGTAACCTCGCATTACAGGGTGACACTGCATGAGGTCCTGGGAATGCAAAGCAGCTAGGCCTCCAGCTTTCTCCTACCAGCAGCTTCCTGCCTTTTCAGCAGCAGCTGCCTGCAGTCAAAGCGGCACCGTGCAGCGACACAATGCACTGCTCCGTGCCAGGGCTGGGCTCCTTTTCACCACACGCTTTAGCCTCCTGTCCACGAAGCATGAGCAGTTGTATGGTCTCTTCCCAGAGCTCCCACTTTTACTGTCCTGTCTTGCTGTCTCACACTTTTAACCTGACCCAATCCATGCTGAAGCCAGAGAGAAATTTCCTCTGGCCCTTGATTCCTTGCTGTGATGGCTTTGGGCTAGCTCTTCTGTGGCCTGAGCACATCCAGCAAAGCGTCCAGTAACCTTCATATCCTCAGAGATCAGCAGGCTGCCCGGCTGCCTGCTTGCTGGCACAATCCTGGGAAATCAAGGCAGCAATGCCTGGCTTAGCTCTGTATAGTGTATGAGGCAAGCAACAGGTCCAGTGAGACCAAACCAATTTACCTCCACTCAGGTTCTCTACTTGCTGCATGAGAAGTGCCAAAGTGAGGGAATAAACAACCTGACTGAGGAACAAGAAGCCTTGGTAATGACTGCTGCTCCCCTTGAACTGAGACTCTTCTTGCACCCACTAGAGTCAATGGAGAAAGGTTCTGCTCGATTTTCCATGATCATTTGTGTCCCTTCTCCATGCCACAGTGGCTGCTAGAAGATTGTCTCCTTCATAGCAGCTCCTTTCACAGAAAGCTGAGGGTGGCAAGACAGTGTGATGAAAAGCTGCTGAAATGTACTTTTTAATAAGAAAATGAAGTGTTTTCCATTGTGGTATGATGATTTTTTTTTTTTTTTCTCAAATTCAGCAAAAAAAGGGGAAACAAAAAGAGGAACATGTGTTCATTTGTTGTAACTGGAGTTTGTGAAACGAGGTCTTCTTGAGCAAGCTACCAAACATTCATTTCAAAGAATACGGACGTTTTGGCATCCAAATATTGTAGCATGTCCAGAATATAATTAGCTCCTGAAGTGGTTTGAACTTGTAAATATGTCTTTAGATCATAAACTGGTCCAGTAGCTATGCCGAGCTTTAAAGCTGACTCTTGGAAAAACAAGGCTTGGAAGGAGAGCTCAAGCCACAATAGACATACACTAGGACCCAGGAGAATGTTTTTCATGCATATGGTTCATCTATTTACATATTTTACTGTAACCTTTTCAAAACCCTTGTGCCTCGGGCAGTGGATGAGATTACTATTAGAGCAACATAGGTAATAGTGGATGGTTTCAGCTGTTTAGCTGCCAGTACATATTTCATTCACAATTTAGGCTTTAATTTTCACCAGGCAGGGACAAAGAATGAGAAACATCTGCCTCTGCATAATTACTGTCAGAGGACCTTAGATGCGTCACTGAAATTAAATGTCACAACAGGCCTGCAAGTGAGGCTGGAGAACACATTCTCTGTTGGGTAAACTAAGGTAGGAAAGGGTGGAATGATTTCCTAAAAATTGGCTCAGTGGCAAAAATTGAAAGAAGAACCCAAACGACACAAACGATATTCCTGCTTCTCTTTTCTGACTTCTCAAGTCTACGCTCCAGGCATGGGAGAACCGATTCAGATCAAACAAGAGCTGATCCAGACCATTGCCCAAAACCTAAGCAGTTAAAGTCTGTATAGTGCTTTCAAGCTATAAAGTACACTATAAGTGCTAAGTATTATTATTACTTTGAATCAAACAAAACCCAAACCTGCTCGAGAGGTTCAAAAATATTTGCTTAACTTTTATGTATTTATTTTAAATTCTGGCTTCACTCTGTGCTTCCTGTTGTCTCCAGGGACGGAAAGTGCAGATACTCCAATGCCACAAGGTGGCTGTGCTAGCAGTATTTCTGACTTGGCTGGAGGCTAGGCGCTCTAGAAATCTCATAAGAAAGTCTTCTATGTGACTCTCCACAGACAGCTTAATCCACCTGAAAAGTGGTGGGTGAGGTGTTTGCTGCAGGAAAAGCCCCCGCTGAAGTCAGAGCGTGCTGCTGAGGGGCAGCCAGGCTGGTATTATACTTACCCAGCAGGCGCTGAAATTCTGGAGGTAGCTCTTTCCAGAACAGGGAGATGACACTAGGGTTTTTAAAGGGGCCTAGATGACTTAGGGACATAGTATCTTGGATTCTTTCCCTGAATTAGGGGTTTTAGGACTCTCGCGCAAGCTGTGATTGATGACTCCTTTCCAGACAGCATACATCTTGGAGAAGGGGTGGGAAGAGTATCATCTGCACGAGACAAACTCTCCAGCAATTAGTCAAATCATCACAAAGTCTATCTGTTTTCCTCATTTGATAGCAGTCTGTTCAGCTCACCCCTGAGGTTTGCGTTGTTGTTTGAAGTCTGAAGCAAGAGGTATTAACCTATTAACTGCTTCTGGCCCTACCTGGCAGAACTGCACGCTACACTGATTTCGGTGGAATGCCAGTAAAACATTGGCAAAGGAATAGATGCTGTTGGGACCCAACAGAGAAGTGGTTAGCCGCATGTACGTTGTTCAGTGCAGCAGCCTGAAAGCTCATATTGTGAGAAGCGCTTTTCACCATGTGTAAAGTCTGACACATATTTTAAAGGAAAGCTTTTAATTACAGTTGGCAGGTCTGCCCCCACGGCTGAAAAGTGACTTAATTTTTGACCCCAGCAGCAGAGGAGTCTGCAAATCAGGTTGCTATTGCAGTACTAATTCACATAAAGAGCTGCGGCTTTAGTGCCCGCATAGGACTCCTGCATGGGCTGAGTGTGACCCACCAAAATGACTGTTGGGCTACAGACTATAAAATAAGTGGCTTGAAATATGTCCCTTTGTGCTTCTATTTCCTCATTTACAGAATAAGAGAAACAGCACATCCATTCCTACAAAGTACTGTTAGACTAGGGGTGAAAAACCCCTCCTCTAGCTTTAATTAATTATAGTGTATTCTGATGATGGGGACCACAGACTTGTCCTAACTGTAAATCTGTGTCCAGATTTGCATTTGGAATGTCTCTGAGTTCAGAAGTGGTTCAACTACATTTCAGTCCAGTAACGTCGCAGTCAAGATTAAAACGGAGCCTGGGTTACCCAAATGATGGGAAGTTTGGAGAAGAAGAATTTGATTCAGGATGTTATTGCTGTGGGACAAGGGACAACCGCTTTGCAATATAGCAACCCTCCATCTGAAGTTAGGTTTGTACCACACCTAGCCCTAATTGCTGTGTTGCTGAGAAAAGCATGGTTTCATTCAGTTTGGCACCTCTCTGCACTTCATATTTAGTCTCCAGCAAACTCAGAGGTCTCATGAATAGGTCTATGCTAATTAGAACTCAGGCTTCTTCCTTTTCAGACATGAAGGGAAACCCAACTTTTGGATTATTTCACTAAAATAAGCTGAAATTGAGTTACTGGAAATGTGCTGCTTTTTTTTTTTTTTTTTTTTTCCGCCCTTAATTTTTAAGGAGTTTTGCTTTCTATCTCTGTCTTATTCAGAGCATCACCTTTTTCTCTAATAAAATTAGAAGAATCAGTGCTGAAAACAGTTCAGTTAGGAGGAAAGACTAGGAAGGAATAACTTCTGAGAAAACTGCAGGTGCCGACACCTTTGAAACGAAACACTTTTTTAAGGTGTTTGGTTCAGCAAGCCAGAATGTTCAGAGATTTTAGACAAGATATCCCCAGACTGATAGACAGCTTGCTAAAAATAGGTTATGGTATTCAAGGGGTCTAGGAGCTCAGCCTGCCCTGGAGCCTGCACCAAGGAGGACTTTGTCCATGCCCAAGGAGCTTTATACCTTGAGTCTGTGACCATGCTTGGTGTTTTGTGGAAGAACCGACCCTCTCTGCCTGCCATTGCAGTTGTGACATTTTAAGCATCCCAGATAATCCAGCCCTTTCCTGAGCCACAGCCTGCTGCAGAGAAGCCTCCTGGCAGTGTTGGTGCTCCTGACTGACGGATGTGCCAAACCTGAAGTCCCCAGAGTCTGCTGCCTGCAGAGCTGTGACTGGTACCATGTGGTCACAAGTGCTGGTTTCTGCATGAAGAGTACAAGAATACTGGAATAGGAAGGGCTGGGGGCAGTTTTAGCTTCTCCAGCTTTTCCCCCTTCTGTTTTCCAATCCTGTGTGTCAGTCTTTCTCCACAGATGAGGACATCAAGGAGTGTTGTCCATCCATACTCTTGAAATTCATATCCAGCAGGGGCAACAGGGCACTGGACCCCTTCTCTTGCTCCTCCATAGACCATTTATTTTAGACAAGAGGAGGGTTGTAATGTGGTAAATACAGGGGGACAGACATGGCAAAAAATAAAAACCAGCTGACAGGGAAGGGGAAGAAAAATTCCTCCTAGTTGTCATCACAGTAGGCTGGTAGGATTCCGTTATTATCTCAGGAAGGAAGTAGCAATGCACAGAGCAAGACAAACTGTCCAGCTGTAACACCTGGACACCACAGTCATTTTCGCCAGTGACTAGAGGAGAAAATGAGCTTTCAAGCTACTGCCAAGTATCTTTTAAATAGCTGCTTCTCTAAGACAAAAAGACAGGCTTTGCAAGATGCCTGCTGGATGCTTTTGCACTTTGACAGTGGTGTAGGTGTCTTTCTGTGTGCTGCACTATGTATATACACGTATTCCTCAGACACAAATTTCCATAAATAACCCCCTGTCAGCGTTCCACTTAAAATGATGAGTTTGCACAACAACCACCTTAGCTCATAACTGTGCCGAGCAGGGTGGCTAGCTTACACATGCTGGCAGCAGCTAGGCACTCAGAGCAAGATGGATTACAGAACGTATTTACTCTGGGCCTGGTGTATTTTAAAAGATGCCAGTAAGGAGGTGGGTAGACAATGTGATTTGGCTGTTAACGGTAAAGGAGTGCCTAAACCTACAGATAGTTTTAAAATCTGTAGCCTGTGCAGAACTTTGAGCACATGGCATAAATATTTTTTCGTGCCTGTGCAAAAAAAAAGGTTATTTCACAGCTGAGGAACCAGCAGATGATGCTGATGAAGATGGTGCAGCACAACTGTCTCTTCAGGAGCGGTGTGTTTGTGTGCCAGATGTGGATCCCAGCTCTTTCACCCTTTGGGGCAGAACCTTTGCTTTTCTCCCCCTTCGTGTGTGACACTTCTCAATGCTACATGGTCTCTCAGCAGAAACCAGAGGGCATTCCTACTTCTTGCTTGAATACAGTATACAGGAGCTGGAGGACACCATCATAAATATTTGTGATAGATGCTACACAGTGACAGTACAGGAGAAGAGTGTGAACTTAAGTATATTAATGAAAATCTGTGAGTCCATGTGAGAAAGAAAAAAATCTTTTCAGTTAGGAAAGTCCAGCTCTTCATGGTGTGGTTTTATTACTATAATCACACTTTCACTGAGTTAATTCCATGGTTTCCAAAAGTGCTAAAACCCAAATAAATGATCCAAAAACCAAACTGAATATCTTACTTATACCTTACTGAAGTTTTTTTTTTTTTTTTTTTCCCAAAAAATCCCCATTGAAAGATTCCAGTAAAAAATTCCAGCAAAACAAGGAATAAAGGTCTATATATAGACAGCAGCCTTTTCAAGCACTGCGCCAGCTCTTAGTGCTGTGATGAACACCCTAGGTAAGGTGTGTGTACTAAAAATAAATCAGAGTTCCTCAAATAGCTGTGCACCATGTGAACGATCTAGGAGACAACCTGCATATAATAACTTGTTTGTAATAACAAATCCAGCATGACTTCATGCTAAAAAGTTGGGACAGTGTAATTCTTCTCTGGCTGAATACTCTAAAGTTTATATGAGAAGCTGAGTTCTTTGGGTTGGAGTTTGCATCATTCCACAAGCAATTGTAGCTATGCACTGACACCACTAGGACAGTAACAACGATTTAACATGATTGTAATAGGAATAAAGTCAAAGCTTCATAAGAATTTCCATTTTAAACGCTGTTTATTTAGAAATAATATTTCAACTGGTTAAAACTGCATCAAGCACAAACTTGGCATTTGTGGTCAGCCTGGATGCCTGGATGTAATTACTTTCTTTTATATAGAAAAAAAAACCCAAAACAGTTACTTGATTTTTTTCATTATTTTCAAAAGCATTTTTTTCTTTGTTTTTGTTGCTGGTGCCATTGTCCAGATGAAAGAAGTTTAATCTTAAACAACATGGTTTTGCAACCATGCTGTCCATAAAGAAAACAAATTGCTCTTGGCATTAAAAACAGATGAGGAATCTGGGCCTGCATGAAGCTGATCCTGTGGCCTGGAGATCAATGGGAGCTTTGTTATCCCCTCCACTAGATGCAAGAGCAGCCCAGTGCTGTGGGCCATGCAGGAGCTGAGGTCCCAGTAAGCACCCTGATCCATGCATCACTCCCAGGGGCTGGGGCTGGGAGCACCATTCACGAACCTGCCAGCTGGAGAGGAGGAGCACCTCCCCAGTGCTGTGTAATGATTTTGCTAAGCTCAACATGCAACAAATTCAGGCATGGAAAGCACTCCTGATTCTCTTCCTGGCTCTGTCAAAGAAAAGATAATCCCAAACACACGATGAAAGCTCGGAGGAGGCTTGGTCCAACTCACAGGATTATTCATAAGGGGATGAATTCCAATTCTGAATTGGAATTTGCTGAATTTTTTGAGATGTTCAGAATTGGCGCAACCTTTTGATTGTGTATCTATGATATCTTCCCAGACAGGAAAAAGAACAAAACCTTACATCAAAATGAAGCCAAGACTGGGAACATGTATTCATATTCAAAGGACAAAAAGCCCAATGTGGTCATATAATTACTCTAACTCAAGCACTGTAAAATCCAGTCAAAGCTGCACTCCCAACAAATCCAAGCGCATTAAGGGAAAAAAGGAAGGGCAAAAACCACCCAGGAAACATTAACTCTCTCCTGAAATCAAGTCAGACTGCTATTTCACAGTTTGTGACCTTAAATGAGAATTAATTGATTTTTGAAAGCCTTGTTGTTTCTTAAATTGATCTCCCCTTTTTTTCCCCCTTCCATGTGCATGGACATTAGGGAAGAATTAATGTTCTTCAGGTGTTTTGGAAGCATTTACTATCTCTGAAGCATAATTTTAATTTTGATTTACCAGAGTTTTGAAAGTCAGTTTGGAGATGATGGCAACAATTTTGTAAGGAAATGGACAAAATCTGAGCTCCGATGACTTATTTTTATGCTTGAGCTGTGATTTAGCAGGAGCATATTAAAGTGTTGATGCTTCTAAATACAAATGAAATATTTTCTTTTCATAAGACTATTTCATATATAACTAAACACCGTAGAAACAAGTGGGAAGCTTGCCTCACTGATTTTAATGGGAATTTGTTTCCCAAGAAGAATTTGCAGCTTTGGTATTTTCTTAGCTGTGCAAAACCAATCTGCATGGAAAATAGATTTTACTTACTTGGGCTTTTGATGCTGCAGAAAGAGTGAAAAACATATTTTGGGACAGCCCTTCTTCTGGGGCTTCAAAAAATCATCTGTTCTTGGTGTGATGACTGCAGCTTTTGCAGAGTTGACAGCATTTGCAAAAGTGAGGAAGTTTCTCAGATATCATCATGGAACATACAGCCGGAGCCATGTTTTCAGAAGGAATTAACCCTGCCCCTTTCTCACACAGCTGGTTAGCCTGGGGCTGCAGGACCACAGCTGGGAGGAGCTGGGCATGGGTAAGGAGAGCTGAAACATGTTTCCATCCACCTCAGCCCCTGCTTGACCATACACATGAGATGTGCAGCCAGGTGGGCCCTGAGGTATCAGAGGCACCATTGCCCTCTCTCATTTCAGACCAGGTCAATGCATGCTTGTTCCAACAGTGCTCCAAGACATGGGGTTGGGGATGAAATTCTGACAGAAGGTGCTGCAAACTTTTCAGGGCTTCCAAGGCAAATTTTTCATAGGAAGAGAACAAAATTGTTCTCTAGCATGACATTGCATAATATTGTGTAATGCTCTTTGGAAATAATCCTTCTCTCAGCCCTGAGTGATGTGGTTGCTGATGGGTTTGGTGATAATCACATCTTTCTGTGGACAGCTCTGGCAACAGCCACACTGCTGCCTCTCCTAACTGGCACATCAGGCCCCATCCTGCTGAGTTCTGTGGCCTTATTGCTTCCGTCATCTCTCTTCTTCCTCCTCCCTCCCCAGGCAGAAACAAAACCATGGCTGTGTCCCTCACCTACAACACATCTACAGCTTTTCTGGTGCCAACTGGCAGCAATTTTCTCCTCAGTTTCTAATTACTCATCCTCTAGGTGAGTACGGGCCTCAGGTGCCCAGTGGAAGCAGCCTTTCAGGGACACCAGCCAACTTGAACTCCTCGTCACCATGCTGGCACCACTCCTCAACGTTTGCTTTAGTTGAGTGGGAGCCCCATTGCTGCTTCTCCCCATTTGAACCCAAATCCAGGCACATGTCTGTGCATGTGCAGGACATCAGCATGGTTCCCTCCATCAGCTTCAAGGACAAACCCACTAGGACAAGTGGAGCAATGCTTCTGCCTGTGGAGCTCCGCTTCCCTTCCACCCACGTGGCTGACAGCACCACTCCCAATTTCCAAGGGGTTGTGCTTTTAAGCAACTCTTCCTTTCATTGTAACATGTTTTATTTCATTTAAGCCTTATGAAATGACACTTTTGTGAGAGATGGTGGACAGAAGCAGAAAAGATGGGCAGAACTTCATAACCTTTGGACATCCCTCAGATTTGCAAGTTGATGAAAAACCCAGGGGAGCTTTTCCAATGTTGTTTTCATACTCCATGTAGCTGGAAAAGTGAAATTCTTGTGAATAAGCAAGACTAGGAAAATACTTAGCTCTGATGATGCTGGGAAAATTCTGGGGTTATTTTTGTCTGCACATATAATTTCTGGCCAGGAAAAAAAAAAAAAAAAAAGCCTCAAGTGTTCTGAGTATCTGAGTTTCTTATCTTCTATTAGAAAACATAAGCACTGGCAGGAGAAAGCAGACTTTCTCCATTAGGTGCCAGAATATTTAAAGTAGGTTCCTCAATATTGGAAAAAGTAGTCAGAAGAAAAACAAGAAAAGTCATTATCTGTTTTTTTTTCCCCCTTTTAATAACCTTTTCAGTAGCACAATGCATTCAAAGCTAGGCACATTCCCCTCAGTGCAATATGGTCTCAAGACATGATTTAGATGGAAAATTTAAGTAAGATTAATGCAATTTATTATCCGCCAGGATATCCCTACAAACCACACTGCTTGGCTGAATTTTTGATTCTCAATCTAATATTTCAGATGAGATTTCCAGACGAGTGTCTTATTCCTCTATTAGTTTAGTGAGGGTGATATAGAGTTTGTAAAACAGGAGAGGTTAAGCTAGTTTTAACACTTGATTAATCATTTAAATGACTTTGTTACTGTTTGAATCCATTGACTTTTGTTTACCAAGCAACTCCCTGAAACCCAAAGCCAACAAAAACGGCAGGCAGCTTTCCAAGTTGTTAATTTATTCAATGAGTTCTTCAAAGGAGTTCTAAAAGGGGAAAAAAAGAGCAAATTTATAGTTGCATTGAAAGGGTAGAGCAATTCTTGTTCATTGCTTGCTAAAAATGTCTAAGTTTTTATGACTCAGAAAAAAGGCCCATATTCAAATATGCTGGCCAGCTCCTGGAGACATATATTTTTTAAGCAAATCAAAGAAGTACTTAATAGAGCCTCACCGTGGGTTCATGCAAATACTGATTGGAAGAAAGTCAATTTGTGTGACAAGCCACAATTTTCTCTGCTTTTTATGTGCAACTGTGACTTCATCTGAAGTAAGATTCTGTTCCCCTGAAGGAAAATGTGAGCACTTTCAGTGGGAGCAGGATCAGGCCCTTAGGAAGTCAAGTCAAGAGCACAAGGACAAAGCTTTTTCAAAAGCAAGTATGAATGGGTGATTAAAAAGCCCCCTTCAGTTACACAATGTACATGTGTACAGTTTGCAATTGTCCACTGGGGAAAGGAGAAAAAAAAAATCCCAAGCCCTAAATCATGAAAAAAAGGCTGGCTTTCTATTCTGCATATTACAAAGTCCGAGTTTGCTAAATTGATTACAATTTCTTTACAGAGACCTATCAGGAATAAACCACTAAGTCTTAGATATAAATTTGAATTCCAGAGTCTCCAGCTAACCCAGCTCATAAATGAATTCCTAAATGCTGACTGTGCCAGAAGACCCAGCACTGCAAAACCACTTGGCAGAAGCCATTAGTTTCAATGAGATGAACTGCTCTATTTAGCTCTCATTCAAAACTTTACAGAAATGCCAGATTTCCATAAACACAGGTTTCCTTGAATTTCCAGGGCTTTGATTAACTGGTAGATGAGGGTGTCTTACAAATATAGATTTGTATGCAGAGTTCAGCTCAGAAAGCATGAGAGACTGGAAACGGACTATAGGCTTTTCTTTCTTTCTTATTTTTTTCTCTTCCTGACCTAACAGAAAGCAGGAAAACTCCTTTAGAAGGTTTTGGAGCTGAGGCTTCAATAATCAATAATTATTCTATGGTTTAACACTGTTGTAGATCATTTTCCTGTCATTTATATCATCCTGTGTTAAGCTTTTTATGACAGATTAATATCCTTCAGCTTTTATAGTATGGTTTTAAAGTCTTCAAGCAATTAAAGATTAAAAGAAAAAGAAAAAAACCCACACACTCCTATTTTTTTTCTCTTAAAAAAATAATCAATTTGTAGAAGCTATTAAAGGCAAGGGCTGTATCTTTTGTCAGGGGACAACATTTTAGCTTTGCTACTTTTTCTTCCACTTACCTGTACTTTTTGTGATCCACCCATCACTCAGCCACGTTGATACCAGCAATGCTTTTTGATACATTTGAATTTGTGGTCATGCTGGTTAGGTGAGGAGAAGTTTTGGAGGTTTCTTTGTGCATTCTAGGTTTTGGGCCAGGTTATGGACTCATACCCTTTATGGCCTGGATGCAGCAGCAATACAGTTTAGAAGAGCAACTCTTTCTCTCTCTCTCTCATTTTTCCCTCCACCAGCAAATGTTCCTAAAAAACACACAACCTCTATACTGCTATGATGATCATCATAAATCTATGAATAAATGGCATTTCTAGTGAGAACACAAGAACTGCACAGATAATAACATGCAGCTATGGTTTATTAACCTTAAACCATCTTAAATCAGTCATAGAACCATAGCAGCCAAGAAAACTATTGTGGTCAAACGCCATGAACTCTAGCTTGCTTTTAGCACTAGGAATATTTCCCCTCTTCTCCAGTTTTTCTACAAAATCTCTGTTCCAAACGAGAGTTTTTATAATAAAAATTATAGTTTATGCGCATGTTTTTTGGTTAGGCTGTGAGAGTCTGATTCAGCATTTTTTTTTCCACTTAAAAAAAAAAAAAAAAGGCTGGCTGTGTGGGTGCTGAGCCACAGAGCCTGTGTGTGGCCCCGCGGCTTGGCACCCACACAGTGGAGTCCTGCTACAGCTGGCAAAAGCTGTTGGGGTTGCATAGCTGTAGAGCACTACGTTAGGCCTTTGGCATTACCCCACCCTTCCTGAGCGCTGCCTTTGAATAAGCCTGTATCCTTTGGACATCTATGGATTGCGGACTTCACAGTGTATTCTGTTTGGCTCGTGAATGAAAAAGGTTACTGAAGCCTGTACGTGCAGAAATAAACGTGGTCTAGCTTTTCATTGAGAATTCCCTTCATTTGCCGTTGGGTTTTCCTGTGGGACTTGCAACAAGGAAGCTGAGTTTGAGTGTAAGTGATGGATGGGCATTGTTGCGTTGACAGAGGTGAATTCAGCCAGTGAGAAGAACACTGCCACCGGGAAATGTAACCAAAGCAAGAACAGTGAAATCAGTGCAAGTCTGAAGGCAAAACTAAAGAGCATTAAATTAACCAAACTGTGCAGAAGATATTAAGATGCTGAAGAGCTAAAAGGAACCGAGTCCAGCCTTCAAACTTAGGTAACAACAAAGGACTTAGCTGAAAATGAAAGCGATAATGTGAGGATTTCAGGAACTCTAGAAATGAGCTGAGAAGTTTGTTTCCAAATAGGATGGAAATGTGAGGTTTATAGAGCACTTAGAGGCATAACACATATTGGATTACAAAAATGCATGTCTCAAGTAACCATACTTCAGGTTGGGATAAACATCATATTGAGTATAAACTTCAGTTTGACTATTTAAACTGTATGGTCCTATTTACCAAAGAATAACTGGTGAAATAGGAAAAAAAAAACCAAACTAAAACCCAAACCCCAAAGATTATTTACTACTGTTATACTATTTCTTCTTACAGAAAAATGTAAAATGGATGAAACCACTGAAACATAGTTTAGGTCTGAAGAACCATGTTTCTTGAGTATCTGTAAATCTATGAACATCCTGCTGCTTTGACTGGTTTCTGTGAGCCCTAAAGTCCCCGCTTTGGTGAAAGGCCACACACAGATCACAGACTGTACAGGAGAAACCTTGATCTCCTACTTGGCAGGGCGCAGAGGCTGCCTGTCTATTTAGGAGTCTGGAACTCAGCAGCAAACCTTGTCTTCCATAAGGGAATGAACCACCTTTTCTTCTTCCAAAACAAGTTTGTAGGAGACCTGTGTGAGACATGAACCTGTGCCTCCTACAGACCCTGAGAGCAACCTCAACAAAGATTTTGAGGTTTATTCTAACAGTGAGAGTGTGGGAGTTCAAGAGTTAGGCTAATCCAGTGGTCAAAGTGGTAGGGCAAGTAAGGGGAAAGTCAAATCCCAACTGTGAGAGTTGGCTACATGTTTTCCAGTTTCATTTATACTGCACTGCTACAGGCATGCTTGTGAGCATTATAAAACCTTTACTAGATGGCCAAATTACTCTGCATTATGGAAGAAATGAATCCTGAGAAGGATTTTGGAAGACTTTGAGAAAAGGAGTAACTTAGGTTCTCCACTGCGCAGAAACATGTGGCATATGGTCAGCACATTACATAGCATATCATATCATATCATCTATACCATCTAGATACAGCATAGATACCACAGGCACAGAGTAGCTTTAATTTTCTTGACAGTGATTTTGTGTCTTTCCAGGGTTAGGATGATTATGGGAGGCTTGTGCAGAGCGGAGGGGGTGGAGAATAAGAGAAAGGCGGAATTGGCCACGTATAATGCCAAATGAGCCCTTCATTTACTTGAGTCTTAAATCTTGTGCTGTCAGTGCCATGCCAGCTGCAGTCCCTCCCAAAGTTAGGGATACCAAAGTCTCTGCTATGTGCAGTGCTCAGCATGAGGCAATGTCAGAAAAGACAGCAGAGAAAATGATCCAGCCAAGCAAACAGGCAAAAGGACACCAGGCTGGAAGTCATACCAAGCTGTATCTGTCAACTCTGACTCCACAAGATATATTTTCTTACATTTGTGAACACATGCTGGTGACAATGGGTTATTCTTGTGCAAGTGCACCAAACCTGGCTCTGTCACACAAGTTATAGGCACATATGCAAGCACCGAGGCACACAGGTACACAAAGAGACGCAAGCCTATCAGTGGGGTCTTTGCTTGACATGATAGAGCCATAAGATCCAGGTCAGTGCTTAAGAGAAGGGCAATGATATTTTCACATGTAAAGCAGACACACAAAAATCCTTCAGTAAAATTCAAATTGCTGCATTTAGAAAATGTTCCTAATAAAACAAAAAAAAAAAAAAAAGAGAGAAAAACATCATTATCAGTTTTTCTTGCCCATCTGAGTATGTGAGGAATTCTGCCAAGAATTTTTATTTCAGATAACAAATGCCAAGCCCCCATTATCAGTGTGGAAGAATTATACCCCGTGTTCATATTTTTGCCAAGATCAAATGTGGAAAATGCTCAAACCACACCTGTTTCAGTTCTACAACACATACACTTCTGCTTGCCAGCTCTCTAGCTGATAAAATTAGTTCGGGGATTTCTGATCTTTTTTTTTTTTTTTTTTGTCTATTTTGTTTTCTTCTCAAGGCAGTTAAAGGACAGCAGTAGCTAGAGTATGTGGTTAGCTCATAAGGGATGTGAGAGGGAAAGCAGAAACACTTTAAATCTCCAGCAGCAGCTACACAGAGGAAGATTTGGGTCTAATGTTGAACGTCAGCTAGAGTGAGGGTGCCACGGCTCTGCCAGGGGCACTGGTGAGGGGATGTGAGGTTATGCTGCTGAAGGTTTGCTCATTTCTTCTGTGAGTCATTTTCTGATGGGGCTCGGCACAGCACCTGAGAATGACTGTCCATGTTGTAAAGTAGGCCAGAGAAGGAGAGTGTATTTGAAAGAAAGGGTCTTAATCAGCCTAATGCTCAGTGGAAGAGGCTGAGAGGTTGATGACAATCTGTGAGATGTCATTCAGGTGCTTAAGAGAACCCGATGCTTTTGGATATGTAACAGCAGTACTCATTTCAGTGCACTCCTTTCTCCTCAGGAATGCTAACCTGAATTTGAAAATGGCCCTATTTTTATAACCCCCAGGCTCAAGTATCAGTCAAGTGCAGAATTGCCCCGTTAGGGCCTTGGTCTGCTGCTCAGTCCTCAGCCAGCCAGCCAGCCGCTGACCTAGTGATCAAGTAAAATCTTCCTGGACACTGGATTTGAACAAACTCTGTGCCTCATTACATAATATCAAGGACTTGTTCTGTCCTCCTCCACAGCCATTTATACAAAATGTGCACTCTGTCTAAAAAAAAAAGCAAGATTTTATACAGCTACCTTTTCAGATATCAGTCATTATTTTTGCCTTCTTTCCACAGAGTTCCTGTTTTTAACCTACAATAAAGATATACTGGTTAAAGATATACTGAAATGCATGAAATCAAGGAGGTATAGCTAATGAATTAAAATTCATCTATATTACACTGACATCAAAGCTTGCAAAACCAATATTTCTACTACAGAAATGATGAACAGAAATAGTTTCAGGAAAATAAATCCCTTTCTTGGGAAAAATAGATTTTGTTTTTTGAAATTGCTGCCTTTGTTTGCTGCTCTATGTCTGCTGGAAACACTCAGCTGTCTTTGACTTTAGTTTATACTTATATCTTCACAATGGTGGTGTGGTTTACGTTCTCCTGTGGGAGGGACATTTCGCAATATTAAAAGAGAAAGATAAGGTGCTTCTTGCTCTCCTCCCTGCAAAAAAAACTTTTTCTTTTTTTGACATTGTAATTAACATAAAAATAATGGAAGAAGATCAGGATTCACAAGTTATCCAAAACTGTTACCCAGACATCTACATCAAAGTGTTTCATGAAAGAAGTATATTAAACTGAGAATTTTGCCTACTGTAAAACATTGGAGGAAAACCAGGGAGCATCAGTACAATGATATTATAAAGGCAAGGGAGATATATATTTTTGCAGAATGGTTTTCAGATATTATTGGCATTTGAATTTGGGAAGTTCAGACTGAAGGAAGAACAGCTCTAAGTCCAACTCAAACAAGTCTGAATTCTTTAATGTTTATTCCTCAAACTAGCAGGTCTTTTCCTTTTTTTATTTCAGAAACTTAATCTCAGTGTTTCTTCAACATCTCCCCAAAATAGTTAATTTGGAAATAGTCAAAGAACAATTTAATTGACATTGTAGGCTAATGTGTTTGGGGCTCGGTGAATGATATTCTTTGCAGATATTAATAGACAATATACATGTTTAATAGACTATATACACATCATTTCAGTTCTTTTTCCTGAAACACAAATATTTCTACAGTCAACTATTTCTTCTGAGTAATGAAAAGAGGAGTTTGGAGTGCCTAGTCTCCCTGTCCATGCCTGTAGGATGATGACTGCCTTTTGAACCCTGATGCTTAGCTGACTCCTTACACCATTTAGTACATCACATGCTGTATTATTTTGTGGAACTTAAGAAAATTTGAATGTTGTGTTGTAGTAGTCAAAAGCCTTAAAATGTCTGTTACATTTATGTAGTCACTTTTATCAAGCAAGTTTATAATCTCACTAGAGAATGAAATCAGATCTGACCAAAGAGACTGATTGTTCATAAAACAACATTGATGAGCATTATTTCTTTTCCAGTCCTTCTTCTTTGATTATATCTTGTGTCAGTTTTATTTCTGGTTCTGCAACTAGAAACCTACAATAACAGTGCTATAATGTTTCACAAATCTGCTCATGGTCAGCTCTCCTGTTGATTCAGACCGTGAGCATGCAGCCATTCAGCTTTTCTATCTTCCTTTATTTTTATTTTCTTTTTTCCATCCCTGTCTCCTCCCCATATAGGCAGAAAACACTTAAGTTATCCAAGTAATTTAGGAGTCCTATTAAAAAAAGGCATGTAGAATCAAAGCAGGACCCTATGTGCTGGCATACAGAGCTGCGTTACGGGAGTGTAACAATTTCCTCCCCGCCCTTCGACAAGCTGTCTGCGTTTGATGTCTGTGCACTGTGACTGTGGTGAGGCTATCCTGATGTTAGAGTTACATCACAAAAGTAGGATGAACTCTCAGCTCAAGCATTCATAGGTAGTCACAGTGATTTGGCTGAGGAGTGGCAACTTCTTATGGTGTTGCCATGACATTGTGTTGAATACCTGTCACTTATAAAATTCACTTATAGAAGTGGGGCATAGGCTCCCAAGTCCCTTAGCTCCACTGAAATTGTATCTGCTGACTCCTTCAATGACCTAAACACACCCATACACACGTGCACATGCACATACTCTCATTTCCATCAAGGATCAGTCAGGCTGTCCAGCAGGGAGCTCTGCTAGCCTCCCATCCACAGCAGGCATGTCTATAGCAGAGCAAAGCGTGCACCACGCTGAATGCACAAACAGATGATTTCCAGAGCTCTTCTGCATACGCACCATGTTGTATCAGAACTGTGAAAATCACAGTGGTAGGTGGGGTTTTTTCTTCTGTTTTCCATCTTTCCCAGCTATTTATGCAAACATTTGAAAAACACACAGAACACTATTCTTTCTTGGCAAAAGTGGGATTTTATATATATATTAATTTGCTATTGGCTCAGGAATGCTTTTGCACTTAGCACCTCCATGATTTTTTTTTTTTTTTTTTTTTTTGACAGAATACCTCATCTGGAAGGTCCATTCAGAGGTGGCTGGCTCATGTGCCAAACACAGACTTCAAACCTTATCTTCCCCAGGTGCTAAATTACCTTTCCTGCTATGCTAAATCTGAAGAGGTGTTTGGATTAGGCTTGAACGATACATTCGGATCCCAGCCATTCCCTTTTCCGGACATCCAATAGCCCTGCGAATATGCCAAACAGATAATGTCAGTCTTGGAATGGAGTTGATCTGAGAAAGCACTTTTCACTGCATTTTTCCTAAGCAGAGATCAAGTGGGGATGTTCTAGAGGACAAATAAAGAACAGAGATCCATGTGAAATGTCAGGGATCTCAAATTTTAGTAATCTCTGGTCTGTGGGTGCATTAACCTGTCTGTACATAAGCCATGCACATGCTTAAGAAAACTACATCACAGAGATACAGAAACAGACACTGTGGGTGAAAACCAAGGTCCCTTCAGCCCCTTCATAATGTCCAGTTACAGCTGTCTAACAGAGAGTATCAGCACACTGTGTCTCACATGGGCCTTCGCCCTTCCACCAGTGATCCCAGAGGGGGCCCTCCCTGAGCCCACTATGTTGTCCTCCTGTGAGCCAGAGCCACCAAACCCTGTTGGGCTCCCTCTACACGCACTTGCTCACTAGTAAGGTGTGGTGCCATGCTGGTTGAGCTCAGCCAGGATAATTTTCGCTTCACAAGCTCTAGCAGTGAGATGAGACTCAGCTGGTGAGGGGACTCAGCTTCCTCCCCCGTGTACTAGCCCTGCTCTCTGCCTCAGCCTATGCCGTCAGTGCTGCTGTCCTTCCTCTCCCTCTGCTTCCTGTTGCTGAGCACAGCATGGCACAACCACCACCTCACAGCAGACCTTGTGCCAGTTACCTTGCCCTTGGGCAGTGGGTCATGAAGACATCACTAGAACCCAGAATGTCTTGGTAGGAAGAGATGTGATCGTCTCCCCTGGCACAACAGCCCATCACCAACTATTTGCCTGTCTTTCCAAAGAAGAGACTGTTTTGGTTTTATTCCTTGTGTCTTGTGCTCTGTTTTTGTTTCACTAGTGTTTCATGCTCTGATATAGATGTATGCCTCCAGAAAAGCTCCTGTGCATCAGGATTTCTGTTTTCATTTATAACCTTAAGGGAAAACATCTGTTGCTTCCTTACCATTTGTCTTCAGCCTTCCTTGTAACTGTTGTTTTACTTGTGATATCATCGTTCTTTTCATAGCCTCAATATCTTTCTGCACTGCGTCTCCCTGTCTCTGTGATAGGTCACATGGTGGTGTCAGTGTTTTCCAGGACAAAGCCTCATTCTTTATTTTTGGGAGGTGTTTAAGCTAATGTCTTATCTGTTACTGCTTTTTGGGATTGTACTATTCTATTATTTTGTTCCAGGGTCATTTTTCCCATATGAAATAGTCCCAGAAAGATACTCTGCCTCAAAATCCAAACCTTCTCAGTTTCCTTTACAATGGGCAATTGCTGGACTTTCTCTGGCTTGGTTTTTAATTTTTCTTAGCTGTATTATTGGTGTCTTGGTGCTGTTTGTTGATGGCTGTTGTAGGAAAAGATTGAATACAAAACAGAGGCCCAGATTAATCTGATTTACGCCGCTTCTCTAAGTGTCTTGCCACTCTTTTACAAAGCTAGCAGACAGAAAAAGAGGACAACTGTGACCATGAATGAGTGAAATTGTCGTCACTTCTCTTTTGTCTAAACCACCACCAAATTACATAGTGAGACTGCAGCACAACTTGGCTCCTAACTGAGGCAATTAAGGAAAGGGGTTAGAGTTAGATGGGTAGAAGTCAAACCACAGAGGGAAGATAGGAGCCTTACCAAGGGTGTCAATGAGGGGCTGATCAGCATGATATCCCAACAGAATCTATCTTCCATGTTTTATTCTAGTAAAGAAAAAGAGAGGAAACGAGAGACAGAGAGCATAACTTCACCAGTGTCACTAGCTTGAGCCAATCCTGTGTTACCTTTAAATGTCTCTTTTCTTGAAATTAGCCGCTGAATTCAGTCCAATTCCTTGAACACCTTAACTGCCACCACTGAGAACTGAGCAAGCCATGTACACTGGAATATTGCCTGGGCTTTCAGTGACTGATACAGTCACTGATTTCTTTTCCAAGTGTGTTATGAAGGGTTTAATATAATTAAGCTACAATTGCCAGGCACTACTGTCAGTGCACAACAAAACCTGATTCCCTTGGAAAAAGACCGAAGGTCATCTGAAAAATAACATGGGCAAGCAATCCATCCCAAATAATATAATATAGGCATTTGTTTTCAGGAAATGTAATGCAACCTTTTTAGGTGCAAAGGCCTTAGCTTAATATAAACAAAAAGACATGTTGTTTGCAAAAGGCAATATTGATACCACAGATCTTTGCAAGATCAAGAGTAATGAAAACAAGGTCTTATAAAACAACACATCTGCTTGTCTCTGCATATCCTACTTTCCCTTCAGCTATCTATCTACTGTTCTCTAAAATTAATAAGGACACTTGTACTCTTCTGATTACGATGTGCTTAAATAAGGCTCAATTTACAAACTGTGCTATACCTGTCCTACAAGGGGAACTGTCAAGCATTGCACAGCAATGGCCTTTCACCTCTGGATGAGATTTGGATTTTGGCTTTGAAAATGAGTAAAGGCTTCATGTGGGGTTTGAATTCCATCCTGCTCAGCTCTCAGGGACTCTTTTCCTGTGAGATCAAATGCTTTGCAAGGCTGGACTTCATGTTATTTCCATCACCAAATGCTGCCTGTGCTCTGGAGGCTCCCTCTAGTTTTGAATTCCACCCAGGTTTCGAAGGAAAGGAGTAGATCCAGATTTAGAAATGCTCATGTCAGTCCCTTTCTTCCTGAAGTAATAGGGAGAAAAGAATGACAGATGCTATTGCTGAGGCCCAAGCCAGCCTCTTATTCTACTTTCTAGGGATCTCCCACAGCCTTTCTACAAGGGTTTTTAAAAATTCAAGCATAATTTGTGAATGAAAATACTTTTCTAGATTTCCTAGATTCTTAGGGAACCAAAAAAAACCCTAGTGTAAATCTTTGAGAGCAAATAATTTTCCCTGTCGTTTTGCAAAATTTCACTGGAGTGGTGCAATAGAAGGAAAAAAAAATTCCTATTTTTGTCAAAACAAATCTATGAAAGTCTTTTAATGGATTTTTTAAAGTCTTTAAAGGGTAGTGACACCTGTACCCTCTCTAAGAGCCCAAGTTGAGTTAAAGACATTTATTCTGTGTTGTGGAAACTCAAGCCAAGTAGTGAATGATAAAAAAAGTCTCATTTAATTTCTTGGCTTCTACAGTCTTATCAGAATGTTCTGCCCAAGCAGAACTGAGCCCTGTGAAAAATGTATATCCCCAAGTTCAAATGTGCAGTGTAAAACAATATCTAAAGAAGTTAATTCCATTGCTTGTTTCTTAAATAGTTTTCAGTGCGAGAGATGGTTTTATAATCATGTGTCTATGATCAGAGACTTTTGGATAGACACCAAATCAAAACATCAGCAAAGAGAATGGGGTGATGTGGAAAACTGATTTATTCATTCATAGTCAATAAAGTAAGCATGCAGTAGCTGAATTGTAAATAGCACTGTGGAGAAGATTTATAAGTCTTAATGTGGGGAGACAGGTTTATCCCAGTTAAAAGCACATTTTAACTGGAAGAACTCTTCACCATGTTTATAAAAGAAGACCTTGGGTGCAAGATGAAACCTCAGGCCTGTGTGAATTTGAAATGGGCAAAGTGTGTCATCTGCAACCACGTTTTTCATCTCTAAAGTAGAAAACTAAAATCAATCAAAAAATGTAAAAAAATAATGATAAAAATTCTAAAGCAAAATAAAACTAGGCCTCAGTAGGAGTATGTACTGTGCTTAAAACTTCCCTTTGCTCCAGATTGCTGTGTTTATAAATCAAAATTATATGTCCAGTGGGGAAAAGGGAAGTAAAACTGTTTCCAAATGAAAAAAGGACAAGTGATTCATTTCTGTTAAAATCATAATTGAAAATACAGAACATAGAAATGCTCTTGGTTTATTCTTGTTTTTATTTGTAACATTTGCTTTGTTGCAGATAATATGGCCAAGAGGCCAAAACAGAGTCTTTTTACTACTATAAATCTTTCAACTATTTGAAAAATAATACATATTGCAGACTTTGTGCACCCTATACAGCTTCACCTTTAGCAGGGATAAATGCACTTTCTTCCATTTTCTGATAGAACAGGCCACTCCAGTATTTCATTTATTAAACAGAAAATATCTTTATTGACTGTCATGTATGAATAACTCTGAAGAAACTCTAGTGAAATCTAATGAGGTATTTCCCTTTTCAGCATGACAGGGTTCAAATGTGTGCATATGTTCAGTAAGGAAAATAAAATCAACTCTGACAATCAGATACCCCAGTGAGTGTCTATCTTTGCAACAAATGTGCTCTAAATTCCAATGTGCTTTGACAATCACCATTTATTTCAATGCATCCTCCCCAGGCAGTAATTCTTACAGGCTAAATCCCCGTCTCGTGGAAGCTGGAGGGAGTTTTGCCACAGGTATCAGTGTTGGAAAGATTGGATCTTAACTATGTTTAAAAGCAATTGGGTGGATGCCAAATGAAAAGGAATTAACGCCTTTACCCCTTGAAGTTCCAAGGACACAGAAAAAGCATATACGTCTGGTATTTTTATTTTGAAGTTCTCACCTATCTAACAGAATATCAGATGCCCTTTACAACTTGGCAAGATGCTTCTTCAGGGTCTTCACAGGCCATTTAGCGGAGAAGTCAATTGTCTGTCTTCCAGTGCAATAAGCAAGAGTTGTCTCCCTAGGTATGACGGGCCCTTCTGAGAGCAAAATATTTTTACCAGGAGCTCATCTGTACTAGAGACTCTCATAGGGTTTTGTCTGGACGTAGAATGAAGATACTTGGATTCAAACACGTGTTGCAAACAGGCCATTGCGTCAAGAGGTAAACAAGACTCCCGTATGGACAGGAAAATCTGAAAGCAAGAGGAGGACAGAACTGGTGTGGGCATCTCTGGGCACAATCTAAAAAAAAAACGGTTCCAGGGTGTATGTGAAATTATTCCCTTTGAAATTCAGCCACTTATACAATGGAGGTTGTTATTGGTTAATGCTAACAAAGAGATAAGGTAACAAAGAGATAAGGACAATTATATAATCACAGGTTAATTTTTGTAGAAAACACTTTTAACATATGTTGAAAATAAATACAAAATCAGATGTTAAACTCTTTTAAGGATTTAAGGTAGATATCACTGGTCTTCTGAGGTGCTTTGGAGGCTGTATACATCAGCAGGCTTAGGTCATGGGGTGAAGATAAAGACTAAGGAACCAGATTAATGCCATATAACTGATCACCCTACAGTGTGGGAAGCTACGCTAGTGAAGGAAAAAAATTTCCAACATGCCCTCATATCCCATTCTCTTTGCCTTGTAGGATCAGCCCCTCATTTCCTCCATATAATTTCCATGGCTGATCACAGCTCAGCGCTGCAGGACAAATTTTGGACTTTTCCAGTCAGTTCAGAGAATAAACAAAACACAAAGTAATTGTGAGGAAACTGTGATCCCCCTTCAGGCAAGATTAATTCTACAAATTAAACAAAAAAGAGAAGAAATGTTTGCTGCACATTGGTGCACAATCCTGGAGAAGCCCCAGTTTCAAACAAGAGAAATCTGGATGCGTGTAGACATGAAAAACAGAGAAAAATCGGTTCTTGTCTTTTTAAATACAGAAAAAGTGCTTGAACAACACTTGAAAAGCAGTGCTTTCCTTTTGATACCTATTTTATGATTCTCATCAAATCTGAAGTGATAGTCAACGTGTTTACTCTTTGAGGTGTTAAGACAACACGTAAAAGGAGAAGTGTGACAATGAAGGAGGAAAGCCTCCCTTACACAGAAATCGTGCTAAGAATCCCAAGCAGCATCTTCAGTATAGGCTTTATCTAGTTTTGTTTCTATTCCAGCTCTTTTTCAAAAGGATTGGTGGCAAGCTGTGACCCCAAGGAAGGTTTGCGCTGCTCCTCCAGCACCTGGTGTTATTCTCTACATTTTATCATGGGTGAAGAGAGGACTTTGTGTAGCATAGCTCAAATATGATTTGTGGATACACGTCAGGAGCTGTAAAGCTGGATGAGGGCTTCTGGTGTAATTTCTGCAACAGTGCTTTCTGAACCAGTGGAATACCACACACTGCACTCCTAGACTTACCTAAACTTACCTCTAGGTCCCCTAGACTTACCTCTGACTAGCTGTGTAACTACTGCATGCCTGACAACACTTCCTGTTTACCAGAACTGCTCTAATTAAGAGTAATCTTTTTTTATAAAACCAGGAATATAACTACTAGAATTTTCATCAGGTTTCTACCACCTACCAGGGGAACAGGAGCTCATTGACTGGGAGCTCAGGACTGCATTATTTCCTTGTTAGTGCATGCAAGTTGCTAAAAATCTTTGTGGGCAAGGACTGGTTACTCAGACTGACTTCTATTATGAGAGACATAGTGACATTAATGAGTGTGCTGTGGATCAGGATGCACTCAGCAGGTGTGACTTTAGAGAAGTTTTTCAGCAAGATAAACAAACAAACAAAAATACTTAATTTTTTCACATACTAAAAGCTCAGATGAGGAACTGAGTTACAAATAGATTCCGTCACTTAGCCAGTCATACAGGAAGACTGTGTCAGTGCTGGAAACTGAATGCAAAATTTCTAGCTCACAGCTATCTCCTTAATTATTTGATCATCTTCTACCACAATATGAAGATTACTGAGAGTGCAGCTATTCCTCAAATAATTGCTGGGAATCTTGAAAGGTGACTCCAAGCACACATAAATACATTACGAAAGTGTCAATTTTTAAAATACTTCTCATAAGCATTACATCCTAATCTGTATTTCCTTGTCCTTGTGTTCAAGTACCTTACTGTTCTCAAAGTACCAACACTGAAAATCAAAACCCATGGGAGGGCACTCGAACATCAGAACATTGCCTTTAATATTTTTGGGTTATTCTCTGTAAACAATAATTTCTGTCCTCAAAAAGTTGTGGTTTGTTTCTTATTGATGTGCACCAAAAACCCCTCACAATTATCTCATTATTTCTCATCGTTTAGTAGACAAACCACTGAAATAGTAAGAGCTTGTGGTACTCCCTTTGAGCTTCGTGAGCAAAGCAGTTGATGCAGACTCCTACTTAGCCAGCCTTTATGTGTTACTTTGCATTTCTTTTATTTTGGTGTTGCCAATGATTTTTGCTTTGCTTTGACATCATTAGTTACGGTTCTCAAAAGGGAATCCATTCCAAATGTACTTGGTGTGGCTCTGTTTACCATTTGTCATTGGGTTCAGCAGACCTGAAGTAGATGCAAGTATCATAAAACCAGAATGAATCAGTAGATCATCCAGCCTGACTTTCTGTGCAGCCCAAACTATACAATTTCACTTACTAGGTCAATGATATTTAAATTTTTTAAATTAGATTTTTTTTTTTTTTTGTTAGACCAACCAAAGCCCTGCAGAGGTAGCCTTCTAGTCAACAATACTACCCTATCAGTTGTCTCTTGCTTTTGCTTTTAGTTTTATAGTTGTCTTTGCAATGAAAGAGCAATTAATAAACAATGCACAAAGGTAGGAGAGTATCAGTCAAAAAAGGGTCACTAGCAGTAGGATTGTGATATATGATACCCCTTAAAAAAAGTCAAAGCGATTTGGGAAAAAAATGGTATGATGAATTACAGGAAATAGTGAATTACAGAAAAGTGTATTCTTTGCTACTTTTTCATAAATCCCTTGAAACTATTGTCACGAGATGATGATTAGAAATTTCAGTAACACAGTGGTAGAAACAGCCTGGCTCAAGAGACCATCTTTTTGGTTTTGTCTGCAAAACTTCCATCGTACATGTGAAAAGTGCAAGAAAGTGTATGTATATGAATTTAAAAAAAAATTTAAAAATTATACATTATGATTTAACTTCAAATACATTATTTCTAAATTAAAAGCTAGATCCATGGAGCTGCACTCATTAAGAGATAAATCTGTCCTCTTATTTTCATTATAAACCACAACTATAGATAGCTGAAAAAAAAATTTGTGTAAATAATTTACTCTTTTATCATTTCCCTTCAATCTGCAAAAGTTTTCTTGAACAGAGTTGTGTTATTTAAGTGCCCTTAGGGTCTTGTCCATCTAGGATGGTTACCAAGGAAGATTTCTACAGCACTGTCAATCCAATCTCTCCCAATTTGCAATGTTTTTTTAACTACTGCTGTGCCTACTTGTAAATTAACAAAAGTTTACAGTTCAGCATTTCATTACCTGATCTACTGTACAGAAATGGACTTAAGTGGGCAAATCCTTAACATGCATTGCTGCTGGTGCCTTACATGCAAGATTGCTGTGCTTTATCTATTTGGCATGAAACCCATTTGCCTCCTTCACAGAGAAGCTCCTGTCAGAAAGGTGCCGTCTGAGTGCGAGTAGATTCCTCATTTTCCTTGTGTTTATCTTTGTCCATCAGGATGTCATACAATGCCCACCGAGACTGACAGAAAGACAGCTATTGACTAAATGGCCTTTCTGTCACGCTCCAGGAAAATGGGGATGGCATATTGATTTTTTGGTTTGCTGTTAGGGCACATTTTGAAATTCTGTGGTTTTGGATGACTCTGTAGACTTGGCAGGGGCTTAAACCTGAAAAATCAAATTCTAAAATTTGACACTTCCACAACTCGCTGACGTTTACTGCTCATACCAGGAGTGCTGTGGTTCTCTGACAGGGCAGCCATCAACCACCCGAGGCAGATTTTCAGCTGCTGCCATGGTTCTTCTGGACCCAGCCTGCTGCATCTCCCCTACAGCCTCCAACCCCAGCTGCACCGCATTCAAGACGATGGGAGAAACTGTGGGGTCTGTCACAGAAAAAATAATAGTTTTGACACATTCTTCTTTGTAAGGGAAGACATCTCTGGCATTTCTCACGACGAGTTTCCAGCTAGCTCCTAGCTTCTCCCAAAACATTTTCCTTCACTGGCTCTGGTGTTTAATGACTGAGCATATGACAATGTTCACATTACCTTTTCAAAATCTAAGTGCCAATGCTGGGATCCTGGAAAAGGTTAATAGGAATTGTGCCCTGAATCCCCCCCTCCAGTGAGACATGACCACTTTAAGTTTCAGTGAGTTTAACCTCACCTCAGTTCCACGTGTTTCAGTCAAAGGCAACAGAACCTGAAATCCAGCACTTCACTGAAGCTTATGCTTAACTCATAATTTTATGATTGTTCTCATTGCAGGCCCTGCCATAACTCAGAACACTGATAGCACCTGGTATTTTAACTGTGCTGGTGGGCTGAGTCCTAACTTCAAAGCTAGGCAACCAAAGCAATTAAAAGTTATGTTTTCACAAATGTTTCACCTGGCTTCCTTAAGAATGAAGCTATTTGCATGCAAAATGTCTAAAGAAGGATTAAGGTGGATTGCTATAGGCACCCAGTTTTGAAGATGTTGGCCTAAATGACTTGGATAAGAAGAAATGTTTTTCACATGGGGTGTTAAATAAAACCCTTGAGTTTCAATAAATAAATACAGCTATTTAGGAAGTGGTGACAATGTGCAATCTGCAAAAACGGGAAGCCTAGGAGGTGCTGTGGTAATAATGCAGTTACTTGGAGCACATTTAAGATACAAATATCTCTGTGGTTTTTTATTTGCTTCCACTCTTTGAGTCATTCTGAGAAACTTCACAAAGCTGTGCACATTCCAGTTACAGCTGAAGCATGATGCACTCCTCACTGCATACAAAAAGCTTTACTCCAGAGAGCTACAGCATGTGGGCTGAGAAGAAGTCTTTTCCAGGCATTGGAAAATGTGGATTTGAAGCACAATGCAATAGAGAACTCCGTTTCATGTGTATAAAACAAGAAGAAGAAGAAAAGCAAATATTCTTGGCACAAAGAGACAATTAAAAAAATAGGGAAGTAACTACTCTCGAGACTCAGGCATTTCTGTCATAACATGTGCTGCTGAAGTCACCAAAATGTGGTGATGGTGTGGCTTTGTACTAGCTGGGGAGAGGCTGTTTTGACAGTAGTATTTTGGATATTTATTACAAAATCATAAACACAGCCAAACCCCTCAGAGGACTTACCTGAACCAAAACTAGTTGATGAAACAACAGTTCAAACCAATTTTGCATCCCCTTTTTTTAAAATCAAGGAGTGGATCCAATTAAATTAGTTTCCAGAAATTATCGGTACGGTCACACTAGAGTAGAGTTCATTTTGCCCTAGGAGATTCAAAGACAAGAGAAAACCAGATCCAAATACCTTCAAATAAGGCAAAACATGAAAACAACCACCATGCTTAAGTTTATATTGCTTAAAGACAGATTTTTTTTTTTTTTTTCCTCTGGATGCACTGTGATGCAGTTATCAGGCTTGCTAGATTATAGATTGAGATCTGCAGCTGTTATCTGCACAAAATCAGCTGCCAAATGCTTCCTAACACTTCAGTTTACTCATGCACAGAGAAGAGTACATACCTATCAATTTACCCAAGAATCTTGAATAAAATATTCAACATAAGTAGAGATGGATCATGATCATTGTTAAAATACAATGTTTTCTTTGTGGTTTACTGAGGTCTATAGGACTCTTCAGATTTAGTCAGAGTTAGAGGTCTCTCCATGCCTGCTCCTGTTCCTGTCAGTTATTCAGGCTTTTTCTAGCTTTCCCAAGAGAAGTTGCTAAACATTTCCAACTAAGTTTGACTCTTCCCTCACTTTTCTCCAAGCCATCCATCTTCCAGCAAGCTCCATGCTGATAGATCCCTGAGGTCGCACATAACCCCAGAAAGAGTTGGAGGCTGCTGTGTAGATAGAGGCATCTGCCTGGGGAAGGCAGGGTGGTGTTATCGCAGGATGAGGGCCTCACAGGTCATTTAAAAGACCAGCTTGGGGGGGTGCCTTTTAGTCTAAAAGGAAATGCACTCTTTTGTACATGAAGATTACTATCCAAGTTTTCAGAGAGAGCTCAATTTCCCCAAATCTTATTAGTAGCAGTGTTAAGTACCACATGATATTTTGGTGAAAACCCAAGAAAATTCTTCAGGTAACAAACCTCAAGCTTAATTTTAAATGTTTGCTGGGCCAGGCCCAAAAGCTGAAATAAAGACCTGACCCCTATCACACACACATGTGACCCATTCCTCTAACTGCTCATAGAGGAAAAGGTTGGAGGTACTGAGCACGTCAACACTTACCTAGACTTGGAGGGCAGGGTGCTTTCCCATAATCAGAGGGAAGTGTTGGAATGTATTGTTGCTATGTTTTTTAAGACCTTTTGAAACTGTGGCCCTAAGGAAATGAGGAAATACAGAGGATGAGGTTACACTGCTATTATTATTTCACATTTTTGAACACAGGATTGTATGGCTGGATTCATATTATATTAGCTTTCTAAATCTTTAAAAACACAGGGCCTACAGTGCAGGTTCAATGCTTTATTCATCAAATTAATGTATTTCTATTTTTAAAATCCTGCCTATCTAGCAAGCATTCTTTTTTTTTTTTTTTTTTTTTTCCCCTCTCAGCGAATATTCTTGTCTGAAAACATGTGTGTGCAAACTTTTTGTTTCATAAATAAAAGATATGCTTTCAGGGTAATAAATCAGTGTTTCCTGCTTTCCTTAATTTTAGACTCAATGCTGACAGCCACTTTCTGACCATGTTCCCCAACACCCTCACCCAATGAGCAGTCAGTGCTTTAAAAACAGGTGGGATCAGTCCCTTCAGACATACAAGAAGCTATCCTGTTTTCCAGTGAAGTGTTTTCCACACATGAATGTGTTTCCAGGTGCTGCAGGTAAAAGAGGTAAGGGAGGTAATGTTCATGTTTCCCCTGATACAAGGAGCTTGATCCTGCATCCACAACAATTTATGTGACTATCAAGCCTGTCAACTTTAGTGGAACTGTTCTTGATTTATGCCAGTCTCAGGAATATCAAAGAAAGGCTCATTAAGTTTACAACTCCCTAAATCCCAACACAAGAAATATTAGGATATTACTACTACAAGAGACAATCTGTTTGCCATGAAGACACTGCATCATCTCAGTCCTTCTGGTGCTTTTTTTTCCCATGCAGATCTTAACTGTTCCCATTTATTACTGTTCCCATCATATTACTGATTTCTTAAGTAATATCTTTGTATATATAGACTATTCTTCAAATTTTGTGTATATGTTGTATAGTGTATAGGACATAACAGAAAAAAAATGAATAATTATTTCACTAATACTAGTTAACCAATATGGCGGGGTTTCTCTTGAATGGAAGACCAGACATGGTTGACTGTCTTCCAGAATTTCAACAAATACTGTTCTGTCTTCAGGTAGCTGCAGGGATAAATGGAAATGACAACTAAAATGCATTAGGTCTTTCGTCTAATAGCAGGCATAGCAATTATTAAAGATGATCACTTGTGCTCCTTCAGGTGTACAGGCTCATGTGGCCAGGAGCCTTGCTCCCTTTGATATCTCTTTTTCTTCCTTTCTCACTATTGTTTTCTCTTCCTGACAGCTGTATTCATTCTGATTCAATTCCCTTTCTCCCCTTCCCTGGTTGCCAGGGTTCTCTTTGCATCACTAAATTTTTTGATAGCTCACCATCCATCCCAGTAGAAACACACTTCTTCAGAAATTACCCTTTTCTTCTCTTATTTTCATGGATGAGTAAGAGAAAGAGTGCAAACTCATCAACTTCTAACTGCCATCACAGTATTTCTTCAACAATCCTTAGGCAACCGCTTTTCTAAAATACTGTAAATACAAAAAGAAATCACTAGGCTGTTTTTCTCATTTTCAAATAATTGCATAGCACTGCATATCCTGTTCTAAACGCCACAATAAGACACACTCTGTACTGCTGAAACACAAACTACACACGCAAATCAATGCTTCTGCCTGACAGAATTTCCTCCATAATACACGGGAAATTTCGCAACATCCAGAGGAATCACTTCTCCACTCCACCACCCCTTGAATATCTGTCTAGTAAGTGAATTCCTTAAGTCATCATTTTGAACGGGAGGAAGAGGGTGGCTAAGCAGGACTGGAGGGAGGTGCTGTGCCGGGCACCCTTTGCTCTGTGTCACAATGGCCTCTAGTGGATTAGCCGCAACTGACAGAGGGCTCCATCTTCTCCACCATCCTTCCGCGGCTGCCAGCGCCCACAGGACCTTGGCACAGCTGCTGTGGCTGCTGCACCCCCACAGCCTAGGCTTGGGACTGGGTCCCCCATGGCCTAGGCTCAAACTGGGTTTGGACCTGGGTCAGAGCCTGGGTCTGGGCCTGGCCTTAGGCCTGAGTCAGGGTCTGGGCCTAGGCTTGGACCTGGGTGAGGGCCTGGGCCTCTGTCCAGACCCTGAGCTTGGCCTCCAGCCTGGTCACCATGCCAGACACTCACCTTTGTGTTACTGTTCCCATTGGCTACTCGTTGGTCCATTTTCCCTCTCAGCTGGCTCACAGTGCATCCCAAAAACCAGCACAGTGTTTCCTTTAGGGTTTCCTTCGAAGTAAAGGAGGAAACCATGCAGGCTTGCGCACTTGCTGTATTTACTGTCAGAGTTGCAGCAGGGGCACAACGGGAAGAAAACTGCTGTCTGCTCCCAGATGGATATAGTGCTAGCCTCTTGCTTTATCAATAGTGGATAATTGATTTCTTAATAATAATTAAAAAAATCCTTATTTGCCTTTGACTTCCTGCTGTTTTATCTTATTCTGATGTAACTTTGTGGGTGTTTCTTCTTTCCACTCGTTAAGAACGAGTACAAATCGAAGAGATGAGAAAAAAGAGATGAGGAGAAAGTGTTTTGAACACAGCAAATGACTTTCACAATACTGCCTTTTAAAGGTCCACTGTTACATTTGTGCAACTTATACTTCCTGCTTTGAAAAATACACTGCCTTATCACTGAAGATTTTGTGCTGGTATTTGGCTGTTAATGGCACAGCAGTGAAAGTGTTGCCAGACAGTCACTCTTGAACTTCTGCTTCTTCTTTATTTACATCTTTCTTTCAAGAGTCAGCATGGACTCCTAGTTTAATGGTGGATCATCCATCAGAGGCACATGTGAGAAAAAATGCAAAGGCAGATACTTTGCCCAGGGTGCAATCAGCACTATCCCTGCCTCCAGAGAGCTGCCATGAGAGCAACTGAGACTGGACATAAACAAATGAGGTATTGTCTATTATGGGTCAGGGAAAAGAATGGCAGCTTTTCAAACTTTTCAAGTCAGGTGAACAAACTCCTGTTCGTCAAGGTCCAACCTGATCAGCTACTGCAGTGAAGAACATTTATCTCCTCTCAAAGTGCAGTATGACATTTCAATGTACCTCATACACTTAGGCAGAAAGAGAACAGAGAAACCTTGGTTATGTTAAAAATGTAGTGCTTTATTATTAGCTTCATTGGGGTCTGGATTCTCCAGCTTTTTGAAGGCATGGATAAGTCTTACAAAATTGAAATGTGACTGGGAGAGAGAGAGAATTAAGCTGCTGCTTATGCAGCACTGTCTCCTTTAGCTGGGGAAGGTCTCTCAGCTTGTTCTTAAAGGCTTAATGTACAAGCAAAAGTGAGGCATGGTCCTCTTTGCATTTATCACAAAGATCAACACCGCAGATCTCATACACAGAAATCTACCATGCAACTGGAGAAGGAAGTAATCGCTTCCTTTGGGAACTCCTGGAGTTTGATATTGTTTATACCTTGCAGGCACACTCAAGTGGAGTTCAGTCTTATGTAAGGCACTGCGCATTGTTCCGATTCGGGGAATCACCTACAGAAAAAGGCAAGCCCTTAAGGAAAAATGGTTTTCATCTTGGCATCAGGAGCATTGAAGGGCAAAAAGTACACCAGCAGCTGCTTCCACTGTTCCACAGTGGTGGTGATGGGTACGGGGTAGGCAAAATGATTCCACTGCCTCTTTTCCTTGAAAGTTTCACTTGCTTATAAAAGGTGATTTTCACTCCCTTGTAACATTCTTAGAAGATGTAGGAATCAATGTGAACACTTGTAGATCAAGTTAACACCTGATGTGGGAAACCTCTTACAACAGGTAGACTGATAGTGAACATTTTCATAGACCTAGATCTTTGAGGGACTTGTTCCAGCACATACATTCTTTAGTTCCAGACATCCTTGGTATCACTTGGAGCACATAATGGCCCTGGTGTGAGTCAGTGCATGGAGCAGAATCTGGACCCTGCAAAGAAGGCTGCCATGCAACACAACTCTTTTAGACACCTCAGATTCCTTGCAAATGAGAGAAATTTAACTGCTTTTAGCAGTTATGTTCCCATGTCTGGTTGCTTTGCTGTTGCAACAAGTTCTGTGCCCTGCTTTGCCAAGGAAATAAAAATCTAAAGCCTCAATTTTCTATCAGAGGGCCTGTAGAGCAAAAAGATAGAAGAGGAGAAACAGAAAACACACAATACAAAGGCAGTCTTGTGTCTTTTCTGAATATTTTCATTGTTTTCCCTGAGGGGCCAGTGGGTTTTTACACACAGCACTAGCACATTTCATTTTGACAACGAGTCAGACTTTCCAAGTCACTACACCTTTCACAACACACTGCAAACTGTCAGTGTGGTAACTTCCTTAAGTTTAATGAAGTTACCTTATGAAATCTCTTGACAGAGCCAGCGAAAAACAAAAAACAAGTAACCAAAAAAAAAAAGCATAAAGCTACTAAAAAAATAAGAAGAGACCCCAATGAAATGTGATACATGCAATCTGGAAAACCTCAGAGGGGAGAAGGAAGAGTTGTGTGCTGACAAATAGTGCAAACTTCTGGATAAGATTAGATTTCTGAGGCCTGGATTTAGATAACTGGCCCAATTTTCCAATGGCCTGAATGCCTGCCTGCTCCCAGTGTTGCCCTCCAAGCCACAGGCAAACCATTATCCTTGAAAAATCCAGATACTAAGTTTGAGTCTAAATAGAGCTCCAGGGCTGATACCTCCCCAAAGACTGAAGGACTACTGCCTTTTCAAGTCTAAACCTTTGGAAGGTTTTTTTTGCACAGCCCAGCCTAGAGAACTGTTCCTAAGCACCTATTTTTAAAAATCTAAGTCATCTTCTTTTTTTTTTAAATAATGGTCATATGATGAGCCTAAAGAGGTAGCTCACCCTTCACTGTACAGCTGAAGAAATTCCAGGATAACAGTCATGAAAATCAAGGCATGGCTGTCAGAGACTAAAAGCAGAGACACCCACTTAGACCAGATTAAAAAAACATATATAATTTAAGGATTAGCAGGCTAGCAGAGTTGGAAGAATTTCAAGCTCTTTACTGGGCTCAGGAGGAAATCTCTTTTAATATTCTGTTTCATTCAGAAGTACTCAAGGATTAGTGGTTTCGGAGGAACAGGTCAATACTGATGCATGAAAACTCTGGGGAAAGTCAGCACTGTTTGTCCCGGGTGCTGTGGAAGAGAACAGGTATCACATCTTTATCTGCACAGTTTGAAGCCAAAAAGAGTATGTAACAGCAGAGGGTCTTTCTTGTAAGCTTTGTTCAGCCTGGATCACCGTTAACGTACAGATGCCTATGCTGAGAAAAGCTGCTGCCTGCTATTCAGTGTTTTCTGGATGTTTTCTCCATTATGCTGTATTTCAGTTCTCTTCTGTAACTTGTGTAGAGTATTCCTACGCAATAGATCATCTGGGGAAATCTTCATTTTGATCATTGCAGGACCGATGCTGTGCCAGATCTCCTGTTGCCTTCAACAACAACAGGTCTAAGACTATGCTCATCAAAAGTTAGCTGAAGATTTTCAGTAAAAAGTAACTTTAAACAAAACAAACTCAGGAATAGTACTTGAGGTTGCTAGTAAGTGAAATATGTTTTTGGTTTTTTGAAGGTTTTTGTTTTGTTTTCAGTAATTGAAACAGCAGGTTTTGGTAGGCTGCATTTTCTATTCTTTCATTGTGAATGATTTAAATAAAAAAAAAAAGGTCTGTTTTTTTCAGAGGAAAAGAAATTCAATTTCCTGAACAGCTCTGTAAACGATTGCAGATCCTGATCTAGGCTAGAGAAAAGCCCTTTGGACTAGTCAGGCATAGCCAGAGAGTTGAGCCATCTTCACGATAAAGTCTGCTCACATCTTGACAGATGGTTTGTGTACGTAAAAATATTGTCTTTACTCTTAACTTCTCTTACTGTAATAGCCACTAGGAGGAGAAAAGTTAACAGATTAGTCTATATCAAAAATGGCTTTTAAGAAGACATCCCTGAAGCCCTGATATTGTGCTGCTGAAGCTAGCAGAAGCCCAGCTGAGTGGGTTGAATACTGTGGCACTAAAGTAACAAAGTTGAATTTCCCTGTGCTCAGGAGGCAGAGGCTTTATTAAATCTGGGGGAAGGAAGGGGAAGCACACAGAAGAAATTCTTGACGTTTCTGAGTAAGGCATAAGCATTACTTTTCAACTCTGTAGTGCTTGAATCTATGAATTTATTTCATAGAAGAGAAAAACTTCAGGTAAAAGATAGGGTGAGACAGCTTTCATACCTGCAAACATCTGATGGCTGGTCTGAAGCAGCTGCTGAGGAGTTTTAAGTCCATTTCCAATTTCTAGAAACACAACTTCCTTCTGATCCTTTTCTACAGTTTGCTGTCAACAACAGCATAGGCACTGAAAACTCCTAGGGGTTAGAATGAAGTCCCTTGGCAAGCAGTTAGCCAGCTGGCTTCAGTGGTGCTGTTTCTGAGAGTTACTCTGATTTTCTGTGAGCAAAAGGAGTCATGGTTTTGCTAATTAAGCAGCAATGAAAAGGCTGTCTGTGTACCAGCTGGTTAATATTTGAACAATTAGACTCTGCATTTATCTCCTTTACTAAACTTGATCAGACTGAATATGATGATTAATAAACCCTGATAAAATATTGTGTCATTTGCTAAGAGCTCTTTTTAAGCATAGAAACAGCTTTGTCAAGTGCTCTTTAACTATTGTGCTAAACTCCCATGCTCGCAATATTGAAAAGAACTGTACATTCCCATTTTTTTCATCAGTATCCTCTATTTATCATGTTTACTCACACGGGAAGGACCTCATTTTATAACTCTGATTTTACATAGAAGATCACTACATTTGAAGCCAGTGTCAAGGTATGACAGAAATGTGACATGATCAAGTTATAACTCAGCATGACATATAATCTTGAGTAGAACTGCTGCTGTGGTGATACTACTGAAAACAAGGGGGGGAAAAAAAAAAGAAAATAGCTGTCCAGGGAATTACTTGTATATTACTGTGATAGGAACTGTGTCAAGTGTTGTGCCAGGTAGATACTGGGACAAAATCTGACACTTAAAATACATTTTCTATGGAGTAGGTCCAGAGACATTCAGCTTCCCTGAATTCACTTGCACTTTCCATTTTGCTTCACTAATTCTTCAAGTTTCCTCTTTCATTATCTGAATGAATCCAGTCTGTGACACTGAGGTCTGGCCAGATGGGTTAATTCAAGAGGACATGGAACTATATATGGCTGTGTTTATTTGTATGCAAAAGGCTCTGTCTATAAATCAAAACCCGCTGAAGGAAGCATGTGCAGACACACATGCACTCACACACACAATTTTTCACACCCTGTATAAGAGAATCTCAAGCACTTTACAAATCTTTAAGAGTGCATTGCACTCCTTTAAGATGAGTAATGATGGAGAATACATTTGCAGGACCTCAGTTTGGCCTGCATCACACACCACATTTCCGTGTCTGCTGTAGGAATTGCCCAGTGGGATTCAAGCAGAAGTTCATTTAGCCCAGTAGTCCATCTAGTCGCCAGAACATGATCAATTTGCCCCTTAGAAATAAAGAAATTCAAAGTAGCATTATTCTTTATTCCTTCTATTAGGCTTTAAATTTGTTCTTTGTGTTTCTTTTGTTAGCCTTCTCTAAACTGAACAATTCCACAGTGTTCAGCCTTCCTATTTGGAAGTCTTTTCAGTAATCTCTGCCCTGGTCTGAAGAATGCGTATTCAGCATCAGGTTTATCTTCACTATGATGTGAAAGAAAGATCACAATTATATAAAAAAAAATAATTATTTGGCGTTCAAAGTCAGTGTCCATAGGACATGCTGCAGAATTCTGTAAGAAACATGAATGGAGGATGTTCAGCATTAGCAGCTGGATGTCACACAAACCAACGCTCTTTCAGAATCAATTTGCCAAATGTCTAATTGATGACTTTTGAAAACTGGGACCTAAAACACTGTCTGTAGAGCAACACACAAAATCTCTAACAGAGCCTGAAATAAATTACCATTCTTTTCTATTCCACTGCATACTGTTTCTCTGGAGCATTTGCAGCTCCGAAAGCCCAGAGACAAACTCCCATAGAATTCTCTCCTACCTGGCAGCCCTTGACAATGCAGCTAGTCTCTCCAGGACAAAATGAAGATGGGACATGATGGTCCAATATATCTGAGCCCAAAATGAGACTGGATTTTTGTAATTAACATTTCTTCTCTCCAGAAAAAGTGTAAATGAAAGCCCAATTCTGTGTTTAAATATACCCAGCATAGTTTAATTTCATCAGAGTTTGTGGAAAATTTCTCAAAATAGCATGCAGCTAAATTGATATATTTATGAAGTGAAAAAAAAAAAATCAAAGGACGGACTGTCACAGGGATCTTTGTTTAATAGCTAAGTGTTAGCATGCTCTTGGGATTCCTGACATTCAGGACTTGCTCTAGGGAACAACCCCAATTCGGAATCATGATGCACTCCTGCCTGTCACAAGAAATCAATTTATCAAGTCTTACATTCAAGATAAGCCATTTTAATTTTTCTTCTTGGACTCAAAATACCCACGGGACTCCAGCAGGTCCTTGTTCCATAAATATCAGGAACTCCTTTATATTAAATCCAGAGGGAAAGATCATGATAGAGCCAAAATCAAGACAAAGTAAAGACAAATCAAGCCAAAATAGACTTACTGGGGAAATGCCAATGTCCTAAGAAACAGTTTAGTGATGTAACCCAGGATTAGGTGCTAAGTACACATAAAACAGATTAAATTAAAGATGTTTGGAAGCATGAGGGCTTTGTTTAACACAGATGGACTTCTATGTCATGTTTTGATCTGCTAGACTAAATGATGACATTTGTTATTGAAAGTAGTTTTAAGGAGCAATTTTGTAGCACAGTAAAATTTAGATGTGGTTTCTACGAGCAGGTTCTACAGCAATATCTTCTCATGCCTGCACATGTGTGGTCCCTATTGACTTTCAGTGAAAATACCATCTGTATACTTGTGAGGTACCATTTGGCTTATTCACATCACTTTACCATAGTTAGGGCCATGTGGTACAATGTTCTAGGCATCAGGAGAATTGAGGCCATTCAGCATTTTGGAAGAGAGAGTGCTAAAAATGGAAAGTTACTTTTTTTTTTTTGACAAATGGTAGTTGTAAATCTGTCTTAAAGAAGAAGTCCTGCTCCCCTTGTATCCACAACACTCTGAAATCACCCACACAGTCCTTAGATATGGTACATACAATGTGCATTCACATTTAGATGCTTAACACTTGAGTGCAAAGAAACTTGTAACAAACATTTATATGCAGTGTGGAAGCGTGAGCAAATTCTAATCCCAGAATCTGCTTTAATAGCCTTTCTCATGTCACTTGACATTTCTTGCCCTACTTCTTCATCTTCAAATACTGCAGATTCATGCCACTTGTACTGATGTAAATCAGTCATTTACCACAGCAGCCTGTCGTAATGAGAGAAGCATCAGTTTCCTCATGTATTTGTAACTCTGTTTTCTAGCTTGTCTCTGCTTGCTGACGCAAAAGAGGAAAATGGCTCTTCATTTTTACTGACAAGAAGCCTGACAATACTATGCTAGTCACTAATAAAAGGTAAAATCAAGGAGGTAAATGAAAATCTTATTAAGAGAGACCTGTGGAATGAGTAACGTTTTTCTAGGTAAAAAATCATCCCTTGGAAACTGAAAAGATTTCGAAGGAGTTTAGTCACTCATAAAGGAAGTGTTCCTTTCTGAGGAAAGGTGATCTCTCCAGCAGATGTGTTACAATGGTTGTGGAGAGATTTCATATCTATTACTTAACAGCATCTGAATTTATGTGAATTGGTACAAAACACATTTTCAGATTTTAATGAATACATATTTTGGGGTAAAATGGATGAATAAATCTCTCAAGCCTGATTCTGATCTTCTCTCAGGTTCACACTGATATCAGCAGAGCTGCTGCTGGCTTTCTTCACTGTGGGAAATAACAGAAACACAGTCATGTAGCTGTAGCCAGAAGTCTGGAAAAAAATCCTGAAATTTTTCAGACAGAAGCTAAATTCATTCTGTAGCCTGTATTCCAATTATCTTAGCTTTCACAGTTATACTTGGAGTCCTCTCATTTTCCATCACTTGTAATGCCCTACAGTTGGGTAGTAAGAGAAACTCTCTGTCGTTCCATGGCCTGATATCAAATCTGCCTTGGCAGTGCCTTCTCCCTTGTGAAGCACATGAGCTAAAGGAGCACTTGTGAAGACCACAAGCATAGATCTATTCCTGAGATCAAGGCCATGAAAGTAACACACAAGATTATGGTCAAGTAAAAAAAGAAAAAGGTAAAGGAAGCAAGGCAGGGCAAGCAGAACAACAACTAAGACTGAGCTGCAGGGGCTCCAGCATCTGGCTGCCATGGTGCTGCCTGCCAGGGGTGCAAGGCACCCATGGGGACCTCATGGAAGCACAGTAGCCTTTAAGGCTACCTGCCCTTCCTCTTAGGGCATTCTCGGGTCTAGCTTGCAACCTGGTACTTCAGGTGGTTCTCTGATACTGAACTGTCATTGTTCAGACCACGTAGAAGGAGTGAACCCATATGGTGGGTTACTTATTCTTATATCACTTCCCTACGGTCCTGGGACATCTGTGTGAACTAGTGTCATAAATTTTTCTCCATCGTTTTTGAAGTGGCAAATCTCTGGTAGCTCTATCTACATGCTTATAGACACTCATTTTTGATGTGCTCATATTTTCCTACAACTTCACCATAAGACTTAGGTTCATTTCCAGAAAGAGCTGAATTTTGCATATTGCAGTTTTCTGAAATAATGTTAGTCTCTTCTCTGTTAATGCAGTTTTCCAATATGTAAGTCGAGTAGAAATAAGTTCTACAGCACATAGGAACATCTTTTTTTAAATATGAGCTCAATTTCTTACAATTATACTGCAACTCAGTAAGACGAAAAGATTCTTTTAGAAGAAGATAAAAGCTACTGCATAAAAGATTAATCTACACAAATGTTTATCATCTGGAATATCATCTGCTTTTCTTTTTTTTTTTTTACTTTCAGTGCAAACAGATGTCTAAGGAATCCCCTTTTTTCATAATTTTCAGCAACATGTTATAGATATTTTATGTGCAGTGTATGGAATAAAAGCAAAATCAACTTTTGGCAGGTTCAGTCTATCAAGTTCATAAACTTTACTGTGTCTGTCTTGTCCAAGATTAGAGACAACCTGCTCCAAGTCAGTTCCCCATTTGCACTTAATTAGCGAGTTCATTTTGGAGGTCAATGAAAAATAGCAGAGTACGTTTTCATAATAACTCTCCTCACAATAAAATTATTTCTCAGGCACTCATCCAATTTTCTCTGGAACAAGGGCAAGAAAAGTGGGGACACAAAATAAAGTTATTGGATACCTTATCTGGAACTACCCAGCATGTTGTCCATTATCCAAGGAACACATAGTACATTCTGGATCTGAGGAAAGAAGCCAAACATTGCATCTTTTCAGACAATTTTCCTAACTGCACAGCTTCATTTTCTTCTAACAACTGGGACAGAGGTTGTGAAAATGTTCTGAAAGATAGAGAAAGTCTGCACAAAGAATTCTTCAACATTACCCTTACAAGCATATGTTTTAATTGCTGTGGATAACAGTGTGCCCTTGTGGGAAATGCCAGAGGGGTCCTTGGACTCATGAAAGCAACAGTGAGGAGAGAGCTGAGCAGCAGTATGGCTATGTTTCACATGGTGTTTGTCTGGTGGCATCATTTGCAGGAGGAGAAAATACTTCAAATGCTGCCTTTCAGCCACATCATAAGTCCCTCGAAGGCACTTGCAGCATGAATTTGCTGTTATCAAGCAGCTGAGAGAGTGGTCAAGTTAGGCTCCATGCCTGAACTTCTCCAAAAGCCTAAGGTGTTCATGGATCTTGGATTTTGAGTTGATGCCAGCTCTATCTTGTCAGTTTTGTGAAGTTCGGCTGAATAAAAACTATTTTGTAGAGCATTAAAAAAAAACTTTTCAGAAGATATTCCTTCTCAGTCAGAGAGATTCTCATACATATCTAGTGAGCAGCAGAAAAAACAGGGTGCAGGGACTTGACATGAAGTACTTTGAATCTGGTGTGGGTCTGGGGCAAGGAATTAGATGAAGTTTTATTTTATTATAGCCAGTGATCAACTAGTTACATATTCTCATACATGGCAGTATGATTGCTTGGACCAGAATCTAGCCAGGTAAACATGATCTTAATTTATCTACTGTGGTTCTTGTGACCACAGGGAAACAAGAAACAAACTGAGAAAAGCCTATAGCCTGTTAGTCACTGAAAAGCTGCAGAAGTTATAACTTTCACACAGCAGGTTTTGACCCATGAATTACGATTTTGTTTGGGGATACGTTCGACCTGTGCAGAGAAATTTATACCTGCTGAATATCCACACTATCAGATTACTGACTTTTGCTAACTTTGGCTCCTGGCGCCTCTGAAAGTGCACGTATAACACCGCCTGATTTTTTATTCTAAGTCTCACCTATTGTGGGCAGGTTCTGGGAGCTACACTTCAAATCAGTTCACAGGACACAAGGACCGTACCAAAACAGTTTGCTTTGGTTTTATGCTTTAAATGTCTTTTTTTTTTCTTTCATTGACTAGAGGAAAGGCACCTTGTTTTCCACAAAACACCCTTCCTTCCAGCTTGTGAAACAAGTGAATTTATAAGATTATAGTATGGTAATGACAATGTCAGTGACCAATTTAAGTATTCAACTATTTCTTCCTATCTCAACACTCTTTAGCAGCCACTTACCTGAAGGTCAGGTCTTTTGCTTTTTAACCTTTTTATTCCGTAATGTACAGTTGTTTTGCTGACCCAATACACTGATAGAAGGATATCATTAACAGACAGCACACAAAACAGATCCCTCCCCTCAAGTTTTAAGTTGTATACAAGGCATCCAAGATAGCCAACCACCAGAAGAATGAAAATGTTGATACATTCACTCACAGTACAAGATAAATTGAAGACAGGAACAAATCAATCAAGGAACCAGGCAACCAGTCCAATTCCAGTTGTGTAGCCTTGACCATAAAACGGTGCCATTTTTATGGATACGTTCCTACCTCTGCTCCCAGCCATACTGATGTCCAGTCCATTGCTGGGGGCTCTGCTTGGGCAGACTGGGGGAAGGAGGAGCCCTCCAGTAACAGGAAATCCTACAAAGCATATTGACTACACAAATAAGCCTCTAAGAAAGCACTGCTGACAGAGCCAGCTTTTATGCTGTTAACTTGGAGGTGGGACACCTGATGCTAATGCTGAAGGTGGAGCACCTGGTGGTGATCTCCTAATTGGTTGCCACCCCAGGCTGGTCAGAGCCTGGGTGAAAACCAATCAGGAAAATCTTTCCTGCCTGGTTGTAGACATCATCTACATGTTAACCCTGATTCTGAGCTGGAGGTTTAGACCCCAGCACTTCAACATTGAACATATAAACGCATTTCCTTGTCATCTTAGATGATATTCTTTTCTAAAAAGATAGTTTTTATGCCGTGGTAGGCATTAATATTAATTTACTTTGGGCCTCATTCTTTGTTTCTTTACAAAGATGTCAGCTGACGGTTCCAGTTGCCTGGAAGCACATGAGGTGAAGAAATTAGTGTAATTTGGACCACTGTCTCAGACTCCTGTCTGACTATGGCTTGCTCCAGGACAGAGATACAATTATATATACAGAAATTCATCAGCTTGCAAAGGCCCTGGACACAGATCACTTGGGAACAACGGCTGCCTAATAAACTGTGGTCAAAGGAACTAACTCTGTTGTTTTGTTGTTTTTTTTTTTTTAAATTAAACATAACAGTAATTTTATTTGCAAGGTTGAATCAAGACAGGTCATAACTGTTGTAGGTGCTTCCCTAAATCAGTTTTGATTTTCTTTTTTGGCTCACCATCATCCTTCTGAAGAAAGGAAGAAAGATTCAAAGAGTGGTTGAAATCATCTTGTGACGCCATATCGCATTTCAGATCATTTACACTCACAGTCGTGTCAAGCAAACAGACATTTCAAACTGATCAATGCAGTAATTGAAACAGCAAGACAAACGAGGTTATTTTGTCAGCTATAGTGTTCTTTATGAGACTGAACAGTGATGCCTTAAAATGGGATGTATCCAGGGAAAGCAAGCTTCCTGAAAATGTTGTAGCCATTACCTTAAAATAATATTATTTAGCCTTCATGCTCTATCCCTTGTGGGTTTTCAATTCCCTAGCAAACTTTCTTTCCAACACATCTTTGATCCTAGTCTCAAAAACCTGACATTTTCATTTTGCAAAGACTGGATATACAATGGACTAGTCAAGAATAAGGGCCAGATGCTCCAAATTGGTGCAAATTGGTCCTGCTCCATTGCCCTCCACACAGATTTACAGAAGACAAGATCTGGCTGAAAGCCTTCCAAAGCCTTGGCTGCTTTGCTATTTCATGTAAACACTTACTTCAATTTTAGTCTTACTTCCTAAGGAAGTGGAGTTTATGCAATCATGTTCTGTGTGTGTGTGCACATGCATGTGTGAGTGTATCAGTGCGTGTTTGTCCTCCCCCTCAATTACGTTTGAACCTGGCAGTTCAGCTCAATCAGACTGGAGAGGGCAGGAGATTTAAAAGAGACAAAATTCCTGCAGGCTAGTGTTTTTACTGAGGAAAAGGCTAATGAGCCGAGTCCTCATAGCTTGCAGAAAATTTGCACTGGCAAGGATTTCTTAAACCTGACTCCATCCATTCTGGCCCTCTTGGAGCCACTTGCTCTAAGTGGGTTTCCTGCATCAAAACTTGAGCATTCAAAGCTGTAGACTAACCTTGTTGAACTGCACTGCTGTCTCTGAAGAGCTTGGTTAGCCTGGTTTTCTCTATTATTTACTTCAAAGCATATATACACTAATTATCTCATCTGGTTGAAATCCTTAATCCTCACCTGGTGTTAATAAGCTCATCACCACCACTGAAGTTGTTCCCATTCTTCTAGCTGTTGAGCAAAACAAAATCAGGCACAGCATTTCCCATGGTTTTAAATTCGGTTGTACTCAATTTGTTATGCTCTTGCCAAGGGCCTCAGACAGAGAGATCAGAGGGCAAAGGGAAAATTATAGATGTTAATTCACAAACAACCTCATAAAACTATCCTTATTAGGCCTGTAAAATACAGCAACAAAATAAAACGATAACTCCTTCACTGCTGAATCTTTGTGATAAATGAAGTGAGCCTTGTGTGGGGGGGTATACAGAGGTAGCAGGCATCATTGCTTAATAGAGTGATGTATTTAGTAAGAGTGAAAGAGAACTGAAAAGAAAATTACATGAGAACAAAGTCTTATCATTTGCCAAACCAAATAAATAAATAAATAATCTGTGCGGTCGGCAAAAAAACCACACCACACAAACAACAAATGAGCTGTTAGTTAAGTTTTGTTTGATAAACATGGGATAGGGAAGTTATGAAAAAAAACAAAAATGGAAGTTTAAGATATACTTGAATAAAATATGATCTGGAACTGAACAGTTATCTGGTATGCAAATGATGTATTTATAAGACTCAAAATGTTGTGGGGAGAAAAGTGATTTTTTTTTTCCCCACTGAAAACAGAAGAGCAGGTGGTATTCTTCAGCAATATTTTTTTATTTACTTCATGAGGTAGTTTAAGCAAAGAAAAGAAAACACTGGGAGCACCCTGACCCACAGTAGTACAAAAGGCTCTTTTCCCATGTGCAGGGTAGGTCCTCTCTGTATGAAGCAGCAGGTAATGACAAATGAAACCAGTGATACTTTTACATCCTGAAGCACTTTGTTGAATTGGGACTCAGTGTCTTATGGAAACAACGTCTGGATCACATGTATTTTTTTAACCTATGGACACCATTAAGACTGAAGTACAAATTTGTCCATTTCTGGTGACTGCCTGATAAGGATATAGGTGGATGGTGGCCAGCTAGACAGACTGTGACCCCCTCTATTGTGCTTGCCCCTCTATAGACTTAAGCAAAATGTGAACAGACCTTTCTCTTACATAGCAAGGCTTGATGACTGCTCATGGTGACCTCATCCATGTGTAGTTATTTTGGCAGGCAGTTAAAACTTTTTAAAGGGCCAACATGAATAGTTTTATGAGGCTGTTTGTGAATTAGTATCATTCTTTTGCTCTTTGCCCTCTGTTCTCCTATTTAGTTTGGCCCTCTTGTCAAGTGTTGGACAAGAGGAGCTCAAGCTAGCATAAAACTCTGGGGAAGTGCTGTGCCTGCCTTTGTTCCTTGCTACAGCTGTAGGTCTTCTGTTGTTTAATTGGTACAGCTTCATGGATTGAGCTCTGCCTGTTAGTACCAGATGAAGATGTAGCCCTTCGAAGTACAATACTGGTTTGTGAGTACTAATTGTAATGTGTCTTTTGACATGAACATGGACACAGAGAAAAAAACATGCAAACTATACTAAGATGTGTCAGGTAAAGTTGACTGAACCACTCTTTCTGTCTATAGGTACTCAATACTTTTATAGAAGTTTCATCGTTCTCACCATACAGAAAGGGAAATGGAGGCAGAAGGAGCTAAAGTGACTTGTTCAACCTCATCTGTATGTGTACAGTTTCTGTGTTCAGAAAGAAAAACAAGTTTCAAAATAAAACTGAATGCAAATAAACTGCAGCTCAATTATCCTATATCATTTTATTTTTAAAAGAAGATTTAAAAGAAGAAGGAAAGTGTAGTGTTTTAGCATCAGAGCTTCCTTGAAAGCTGGATATATTTGGGACCTTCATGAGATAGGTACAACCAATGCAGGTGTTTGCCTCACCTGAACTGGGTGCTGAGAAACCTCAGGTCACCTCTTTTGGTCCACCTCCCCAAACGTAGTTTGACATTAAAGGTCTTTGCATCAAAATACTCAAAGATATGAGTTTTCACATCCCTGAACCTCAGCTCCCCTTGGGTGTAACAGATATCGTTACACTGCCGTGTATTAATTGTATATTTATGTATGTTAATTCAAATATGTCAAAATACATTTTGTTAGCTCAGATTTCAGACCTACAAGGAATTTCCAGTTGATATGAAATTTGCAGAAGTTGGCAAGTCATGGCTGGATTTCTGGATATCTTTCCTTAGGTACTATCTAAATGCACACTAACAATGCAGGGTTGCTTTGATGTGACTAAGCCCCTTAGGAAAAAAAAAAAAGAATATTTCTCCAGAATATCCAAGTTACTTGGAACAGCAAATGTGAACTATAACTTGTTAAAGTTTGATGAACAATTTTTCTTGCAAGATGTCCAGTGCTCTCAGGAAGAAGAAGAAGAAAACAGACCTTTCCCTCTTGTGGTGGTCCTCGCAAAACAAAGCAAATGCTGTTAACAAAACGGATGGGTTGCAAAGCAAAATACATTGCATAGCAAAATGGATTCATTTCTGCAGCAAAACTCCTAGATTCTCTGAAAGGTCTATTTAGATGAGAAAAGATAGGGCTTGAGTGAGTTAAAAATACACTGAAGAATGCAATCAGTACAATGTTATTCATTTTGATATTAAACGAGATTTATTTGACAGTAACACCATATGCTCAGTGGTGCTGTCCACAAGATGACAATTCCATTTTGCAACAACTGTTAAGTTCAAAACTTGTCTTCATTCGGCTTTGGAATAAAAACAAAAAAGCCTTTCAGTTCTTTAAAGAATGGAATTGGTCTGAAATGGCTGATTTCAGATAAAAAACTTGTCTTTTCTTGTGTGAGGCCTTTTTGCTTCTAATGGGTTCCGTGGTCACCCAATATAGGACAAGAGGAAATGGCCTCAAGTTGTGACAGGGTAGGTTTAGATTGGGTATTAGGAAAAATTTCTTCGCCGAAAGAGTAGTCAAACATTGGAACAGGCTGTCCAGGGAAGCGATGGAGTCTCTGGAGGTATTTAAAAGACATGTGGGACATGGTTTAGTGGTCGATTTGGCCATGTTGGGTGAGTGATTGGACCTGATAATCTTAAAGGTCTCTTCCAACCTAAATGATTCTATGATTCTGATGGGCAGGGCTTTGGGAAAAGGCAGGAAGACTAGGGCACAGATAAACTGTAACTTTTCAGAGGTCCTGATATATTCAACAGCATTGCTTGATGTGCTGAAAACATTTTTATCAGCACTACTAATCAGTTCTTGATAGTACATATCTTTTTAGTATTGATTAGGCATGATTGTAGTATGTGAGATTTCTTGAGAATGAGACCAGAGCCTTTTTCTGATGAGCAAAAAAGATGCTGAAGATTTTTGAAAGAGGATGGAAACAGCTGAAGATGGCAAAAGTTGGATGTTATTGCTAAAGTGTCTAGCATGGTATGCCTCACAATGTCAGTGTTCAAAAGCATCAGGATAGTTTTTAAAATCAGCGGATTAGAGGAAAGCAGTCCTTTACTCCCTCTTGCCAGGGTTGTGGTTTTGGTTTTGGTTTTTTTTTTTCACATTGATTTTAGGCTAAGAAATATAGGTACAAAAATATACAAATAACAAAAGATACACAAATAACATTTTTCCATTAAAAATTGTGGAAAACTGTTTTCTTTCACGGAGATGTTTGAAAACATGGGGTTCCATCCAAAATAACTGCAAATTTTAAAACCTCTGGGGAAAAAAGAAAAAAAAAAGAGGAAAGTTTTGAGTCTATTGTGCACTCTTCCTAACTTGCATGTTCTTCCTTTCTTGAAGCAAAGATGTCATGGTGCATTGTGGCAGTCCTCCCTGAGGTGCATCTTGGGAGCTGGTTTTAGCTAGGGAGTCTAAATCCTTCAGAAGAACGAGGCAACCAAATTACTATTCCTGTGAGGTACCACAGTAGCATTTCTGAATGTAATTGTTGCTGGCTCTGGCCAAAAGATTTTGTTTTTGAGGATTTTCAGCTCTGTGAAGAAAATTTGGCAAAAACTGTGACCCCCCCCAAAAAAAATAAAATTAAGGTACAATATGTTGAAAATAATGTTTGACAGGATTTTTTTTTTTTTTTTTTTCTTTTTAACCGTCTCCTACAAAAGATGAGCCAGATGTTTTGGATGAGCCAAAAATATGTGAAAGCAATATTTGGTGAGGGTTGTACATTCTTGGTCTTTTTTTGTGGCCAATACAAGACCTGCCAAACAGTGAGGATATAAAAAGGAACAAGGAAAGTTGCATGTTGTGGGAGGGTGTTTTAATGTGTGGTTTCTAACATGGAGGAAACTTACATGCAAGTTTTGAGAAAAAACTTCTGGCTGGTTCCAATTATCACCTACCAGTTGATTCCATCAATCCAAAAGGTGGTTATGCTCACAAGTGCTGATTAATTTTACTTTTATTAATTCCTATTTATTTTAAGTGCTGACAGTGTAATCAGCCCAATGAAGAAAACAGAACTAAAACTCCTGCACTGCTGAGGTCACAGGCTACAGGATAGGAATCAGCAAACAGATGATCTGAGTGGGCTCGAAGAAAGTGCTGGTATTTTCAGATGACATTTCCCTCTTCTCCTTTTTAGCTAGCAGGGGGTGGGGAGTTGGCTGGAGGGGGGAGCACATAAAACTGGTGGGAGCTGCCATCTGCGAGTCATAAGGAGAGAGGACTCAGGGGCACAAATAAAGGAGCAAAAAGTGTAAGAGTGAGCAAAGCTGGCTAGCAGTCTCCAAATGAAGAAGATCAGGAGAGAATAAAAAGTTTGAGGGTAAGTTGATGCAGAGCTGCCCTAGGTGAGGGCCACCAGGGTGGTGCATTTCTGGTCGTTTCTGTTTCCAAATAGCTCATATTTGGAAAATACAATCTTTGTGTCTTTGGACTAAGTCTCCAGTCATAAATGAAAAAATTTAACACTGGATGGGAAAAAGGCCAGCAAAGATGACACTTATCCCAAGAGATGTGAGAATTAGCCAGGATAGAGCAGGACCTGCCCTCAGCTATCATCCAAACCTTATATGGAATAGAATAAGAACTTTTCAGGTTTGGAAAAGAAAAAGTGGGTAAGTCTGGAAGCAGAAATACAGAAGTATCATGAGGAAATCTGTTCTTCTGTTACTGGCTCAGTCAAAAACAAGCACTGTTGGAAAGCTCATGAGAAAGTCTGTGTTTGTGTGATTCTAGTCTGATTTCTACAAGAAAAAGGGGTCAAAAGTTTGTCCAAAGTTTAACCAGTATATGAACTTTCCAATGCTGAGCTGAACTGAACCTCTAACCCAAATCACTCCTCCAAATGTGAATGCTATTTAGATCCACTTTTTCAGTTATAGAATCATAGAATGGTTTGGGTTGGAAGGGATCTTTAAAGCTCGTCTAGTCCAACCACCCTGCAGTAAACAGGGACATCTTCAACTAGATCATGTTAGTCAGAGCCCCATCTAACCTCATCTGGAATGTTTCCAGGGATAGAGCTTCTACAGACTTTCTGGGCAACATGGGCCAGTGTCTCATCACCCTCACTGCAAAAATTTATTCTTTCTATCTAACTAAATATCCTCTCCTTCAGTTTAAAACTATCACCCCATGTCCTGTTGCAACAGGCCCTGTGAAAAAGTTTGTCCTCATCTTTTTTATTAGCCCCCTTTAAGTATTGAAAGGCCACCAGAAGGTCTCCCCAGAGCCTTATCTTCTCCAGGCTGAACAACCCCAACTCTCTCAGCCTGTCCTCACAGTAGAGGGGGTCCAGCCCTTGGATCATTTTTGTGGCCTCCTCTGGACCCTCTCCCACAGGTCTATGTCTCTCCTGTGCTGAGGACTCCAGAGCTGGACTCACTGGGGCTGAGTTGTCCCTGTGCTGCAAACCCCATATAGCTTTGTCAGCTGTAGGGACTTCAAGCAGCCAAGGTGCTGCTTCTTCACAAATCTGAGCCACATACTCTGCAGCAAAAATCTGGTGGGGCTCCACAAAGCCAGGAGATTAAAAGCAAATCCTCGAAATTATTTAAGATTTGAGGAAGTAAAACCTGAAGAGTGAACTCTGAGGCTGTATAAATTTAAGATCCCCAAACTAATCTCAAGAATTTAATCCTCAGACTTAATCTGTAGTTTGAGAATTGTGATATTAAAAGCAGAGAGGCTCTAAAATTTATTCAAACAAATACTAGAAAGGTTTGCCCTTATAAAAAAAAAACTTCTCAGTTTCCCCCAGGGATTTGTATTTTCCCAGCTGACTTTTCTATTTCAATAGCAAGAAGAGATGCAACTTATAGAGAGACACCACTTCTCTTCTGTCAAATACTGTACATTCCAGAGTGCTTGCTCATGCTACATCCTTCCCTATGGAGCTGCTGCCTAACTTTCCCAAAGCCGATATTAATATCACAGACTATTATAATACAGTCATTTTCATGGAAGCCTGAGAGGAAGTCACGTGGCATTAATTGGTCCCTGGTGGCCATAAGGTCTCCATTTAGTTTGTTGTTTTTACTTGCATAAGCAGCAATGAAGTGAAAAGCTGAGGAAGTAGCTGTGATTGTCTTAAATGAGTATTTTTTCAGTACCTCTTTTGTTAATGAATCTTTGTTCCTCTTAATTGGATGAACATATTTATTAGGGAGTGCGAGGACACACGAACACACATTCTCCACCAGCCAGACTGAGTTTTCACACCTCCTCTGCAGCTGCAAGGGTACTAGTGACAGTGTACTCTGTCAAGTGCCCTTGGGCCGGGCATCATCCCAGCTCCGTGTCAGGAAGGGGCATGGTGTGATGGCCATACAGTCACCTTCCTCTGTCTATCTGCTTTGCTGAGAAACTCAAATCAGTAGCAACATACACACAACCACCAGAAGAGTCTTTCTTGCCACATACTTCTGTTCCTGTCACCTGCCAGTTCAAAGCAAAAGGAGTTCTTCCACTGGTACTGCCTCCTATTCACCATATGTGCCCAAGTTTGAGACAGCTAGAGCCAGGAGTGTCAAACTTGTTTGGTGAATAAACTTGTTGACACATGTGCATGTGTGTATGCTGGAAAACAGGGTTCTCTATGTCCAACATCAGTACAGCAGAGAGGGGGGGACCTGCAGACAAAGGGCAGCACTGAGAGCCCAAAGAGCTGAAATCTCACTGGTGACATGTGACATTTATAAGAACTGGCAAACTCCCTTAATAATGATGTGTAATTGTTTGCAGTGCTCTAAGGATGCACCAGAATACAGCTGAGCCTGAACTTCATAAATTCTTAAGCCTGTTTTTCTGGCCCAAGAGGTGGAGGGAACATAACTGAGCTCTTGGATTATTTTTCCAAATGGATGTTTCTGTGGTTTCTCTGCCAGCGAGTGCTGCAGTGACTGGGTCTGTGTGGAGAGAGGAGTATCCCTTGTGGTGCTCTGCCCACCCAGGTATGGAATTCAGAATCGGCACTCAGCTGGGGGAACCAAGCCCAGCACTATGCTGTGCACCTATCTATCCCTGCAGCCAGAGGCCAAATTCATATGCCTTGTAGCAGTATTAAAGTTATTTAATGATCTCCAGGGCATCCAAGCCATGTTTGCCTTAAGTGTAACCCAAGTTGTTCAACTGCACAAAGGACCAGATTCCTAAGGGGATTCTCTCGATGGAGGTCAGTAACAAGTAATTATTCCTAGTGATTTTCTTTCCCCTCTTTTTCCTCTCTTTAGAATACGAAGGGTAAGGCTCTTGGCTGCTGGTGTTGACTGGAGAGAGGAGCATGTTTGAGTCCTGCAGGCAGGAGCAAGATGTGAGCACCCCAGCTCAGGAAACAAGTGTAGCGACTTTGCAGTTGTGCAGGGAACAACATCTTCAGAATGTCTCAGTGTTACAGCTTTGATGATTTCTTCAGACACTATAAGTAGACTGACAAATTGACTTTCAAGTGAAAGGTCATTGAAAAGAATTGCAGATAAAAGCATCTGGATTTACAATTAAAAAGCTACAGAAGTTCAGTTTACAACTCTACTGGGTTCTGCGCGTAGGAGTTTCTATCATATAATTTGGCAGCTTCTCCTGCCTTCTGATTGGGGTTTGTAGAAAATAAAAATTCCTTGTGGTTTCTTTATTTTTTTTTTCTTTTTAAACACAGTGGAGAGTTGTGGTGTTTTGGCAACTATGATACAAAGAAATATTGTACTGGCATTGTCTCATATTGAAGGTGACCTCAGGCCTGAACTATACAAGAGAAAAAAAATAAGTCTCTGTTGAATAGAGTGCACATGTGCTTGAATAAGATTATAGAGAGAGTGTGAAAAGCAGAGCACACACACACGATACACATAATATTGATACTGTAGGCTTAAATGCAACATCCAATTCTCATCTCATCCCGCTGGTGCAAATCAGGAGAGGTCTTGTGGTGTTAAGGCTCACCCTGCTCTAGTGTATGACGTTCCTTATGGTATTTCTCTCCCTAAGATCACAACCCATGCAAAAGGGCATTTGCAAGGCAATTAGGTGGCTGAGATTACTTAACACATCCAAATGCATACAACACATGACTCCAGTGGGTGGCTGCCGTTCAGAGTGTTTGTGAGAAGATGTTTATGGATCACATTTCTTTTTTCGTTCTCCCCCCTTTCAGGAACCAGGATGGGAACTTTAATCCTGGAAATCCTTACCCATAAAGGCAAACATTGCTCGCAGAAAGGCTCTCTCTCTCTGTGCCTCCCTTACACTCTCTCCTCCCTTCCCCTTCTTTGCAGGACATAAAACTAAACTAAACAGAGATTTGTCCCTATCAATATTGACTTGACTGATTTCCCTTTTCCTGACTTCTCTAATCCTGTGGTAGATTTTCTGTGACATTTGTTTCCGGTAGCAGATTCATATGAATGTTCAGGCTAGAAAAAGAACATTTCCAAACTTCTATTAAAAAGCAAAACAGTGTGGTCAAAGAAAATAATGGGGGATGTTTTTCTCCACAGTTTAATTTCAGCAGCTTCCAGTATTTTTTTTCTGCTTGAAAAAGTAGTTTTTCTCCAGTATGCAAGGGTTTTCTTTCATAAGAAAACAGACTCAATAGAGCTATTATGTAAAACAGTGCACTAAGCCTCCCTGTGTAGTCTTCTTTGCAGGAATTAGACACCCAATATGGCCTAGAGATAGGGTGTCATTCACAGCTACCTGAGAGTCCAGACTCTAGTCACTAACAGAAGCCTGAGACCTTCAGCCTGGTACCTATGGTAGAGCTGAGACAACTGCTCTGATTTCCTTCTCTCCGTCAAAAGGTTGCCTTGTCCTTCAGTAAGAAGACAAGAAGCTGCTGTGGTTTTGCTTCCATCGGCTTCTCCTGGTCTTTAATGTGACAGGAACAAGTCCTTAGGGCAGAAGACATGCTGCTGGATGAAAACTATCCTGGTCACACAGGAAATATCATGCTGTTGCCAAAGGAAGATAAGATGAAGGAAATCAGATTCTCAAAGTGCCTCTAATGATGACAGAGACAATCTGAGCAAGGTGCTCTGCAACCACTAGAATTAGGGTAGAAGGGGACTGCTTGCTCCTCCTCTGAAAAACGTGTGCAATGACCGTCCTCTCTCTTGTTCTTTCTCCCTTTGATGCATCCACATTGCACGACACATACCATATCTGTACTACACCCAAAGTGATAGGGAAGAACTTATGACAAGTTTTGAAATGTCAGCAAAGAACTAAGAATGATTTTTTTTTTTTAAACAAACAGTACATCCCCATTTTTTTAATGAAAAGTGCAAATATGCCCAGAAGTGAGACACTACTTATTCTGAGGACTTTGAGCTCCAGTGTGCAGGACCTACACTGACAAAAGCAGCAGGGATAGCACTGAAATGGGAACTCTTCACATGGGCCTTGCCTCTGCATAAAGGAGAGCTCACTTGGGCCAAATGTTGCATATGGCTGCTGCAGCCTACTTGTTACAGTAGACATCACGTTACATTCATGGCCAGCATGAAGAAGGCCTTTGGCTGGTTGCATATTGTCGTGGTGGAGGAACATGCTTTCTGCTCTCCTGAGGAAGAGATCCACATAGGGGGATGAAATTTCCACCATGTGCCTAGCAGCTGATGGAGAATAGAGCCCTCAGAGAGGGAAAGCAAGTGAATCTGGTGGTTACTGAGGGCTGATGGCTTTGCTCCACATCCTCCTCTCTGCCAGCAATACTGTACACAAACACCAGGCTGAGTCCAGTTTTCTAAGGAAGCTATTAACCATACCTTACCTTTCTCCTTTAAACCAACATTGCTGGGAAAAGGATGCTGTCAATCACAGATTGTGACTGCAATCCTTGCATTCCCTGACAGTTGTAAATCAGCCACATACTCAGTGTGATGTGCCTACTGACAGGATGCAAACAAGCTCCAGCATGAAGCTGCAAAGGTCCCAAGCTCCTGAGCATGGAGTTGCAAAGGTCGCAGCTACACCATAGAGTGGTGGGAGCATTAGGAATGCATGCTGGTCTGTGAGGCTGACTTAGGACAGCTGATGATGAAATGCTGTAATTTTTTTCTACATGCCACAACTCTGCAGATTTAAATTTAAATTATTGTTGCTACACAGAATTACAGAGTGGTAAGAGTTGGAAGGGACCTCTGGGGATTGTCTAGACCAACCCCCCTGCTAAAGCAGGTTTATCTACAGCAGGTTGCACAGGAACACGTCCAGGTGGGTTTCTAATCTCTCCAGAGGAGACTCCACAGCCTCTCTGGGCAGCCTGTTCCAGGGCTCTGTCACCCTCGCAGTAAAGACGTTTTTCCTCATTAGAGTGGAACTTCCTGTGTTCCAGTTTGTGCCTGTTGCCCCTTGACCTGTCATAGGGCACCAACAAAAAGAGACTGGCCCCATCCTCATGACATCCATCCTTTAGATATTCATAAACATTGAAGAGATCCCCTCTTAACCTTCTCTTCTCCAGGCTAAACAGACCCAGGCCTGTCAGCCTTTCCTCATAAGAGAGATGCTTCATTCCCCTCATCATGTTTGTAGCCCTCTGTTGGACTCTCTTGAGTCAGTCTTGAAATGGGGGCCCAGAACTGGACACAACACTCTAGAGCAGCGGCAGGGGAGAACCTCCCTCCACCCATTGGCCACACTCTTCTTAATGCACCCCAGGATATCATTGGCCTTCTTGGCCACAAAAGCACGCTGCTGGCTCATGGGTGACTTGTTATCCACCAGGACTCCCAGGTTCTTCTCTGCAGGTATATCACATAGTTATATTCTGTAATGCCATGGCCATGCTTTCATCAAAGACCCCAAATGTAAATAAAAATTGCAGTGACTTTAGCAAAAAGAGTTCAATGGGTCTGGGAATTGCTCCTGGGGACAGGGGTGGCCCCTGGCAGTTTGCAACAGGATTTGGTTGCTGTAGACCTGTGCTGTGGAATACATGCTGGCATAGGGGCTTGGGGTCTGTCTCCTCTCCCAGGTCCTGTCTCTTTCTTGCTGTATTCACACTGAAATTCCCACCCCATCCTAGGGGTGGAGAATGCAGGGAAACAAACATCCCACTTGCAGGATGAAGGTCACTGAGTATGCTGGGGAAAGCAGAAGAAATTTGTTTGACTGCCTGGCAAACTTAACATTTTTTTCTATGAAGAAATAAATTGGAATATTGCTTAAGTGAACAGTTGCTGAGCTTTCTATTTCTGTTCATTTTCTCCCATCTCCCCCTTTGACTAGTTTTCCTTCAACTCTGTTTTCCAATGTCACTGAGTTATTATTATCCAGATCCAAATCTCACAGTTTCATTGAAGGAGAACGTGTATTAAAATACCAGACTTACCAGAAAACATCTGCAACTTGCAAGCCTATTGTATTACTATTATATGAGCAAGCCATTATAAATTCTTTTAAGTCTGTAACTTATTTCACGTTAACACACTGTGTGTTTTACAACACCATTTCAAAGTTTACAGCCTTTTTTCTTTAGCCGCTTGTTCCAATTGCATCTTATATTTCATCAAATATGGTAAGGAAACCATGAGAATAAATTGATGCTCCATATGAACCCCCTATAAATGGATGTTGCCAAATTGCTGTAAAATGGTTTTCCTTTTTAGCCCTCCGGAATTGTTAGTAGGTTTCCAAGGCCAAATTCTACAGGGAAGCGTTATGACCATTTAAGGCCTCCAAACTTTATGCTTCAGTACAAAAGGCCTAAGGGCGAGGATTTAAAATGGATGAAGTGGAGAAATTTGCACTTCCTTAAGAAAACACAGAGCATTTCCTTCCGCCTGTCAGAAGTGAAAACAGAAAATACAAACTAATTTGGCAGGAAATCTTCCTTCTATAATTCCCTCTTCAGTCCTTCCCCTCCCACCCTTCCCTGCAAACCTTATTTTCTCCTCCTTGTTGTCAGCTTTATGGCCACAGGTCCCAGCCCCAATAACTGTGACGGACAACGCTCTGCTCATCTCCTTGTGGGCAAGAGCTCTGTCGTAATGTCTCCTCATGTTCACAGCTTTCTCCTGCCACCTTCTTCCCTGCTCACCTCCCTGTCCGGGCTCAGGCCTGCAGACAATCCTTCAGGAGGTAAGTACCGTTCAGGGACACCAGCTCAGCCACAAATGACGGTTCGTCATTTGGCTCTAATTGGACACTGGTGTAAAATGAAAAAAACACTTGTCATATTTATGAGTTACTGTGAGTTAATAATACGCTGGGATCCATTAGTTAAAGCACATTTGCTCCAAACATGTGGCTTCAGCTTTTTATTTTTCATTCAAGCAACATTTTTTCAGATGAAATGCTGTTGCCGTTTTTCTCCCAGGCGCTCAGTGAGCCTCAGGGAGTTACAGCATCAATTATTTTTCTCCTCATATGTGGAACAAAAAAAAAAAAAAGAAAAAAAAAGGAACATCCTAGCCAGAGAAGTTGGAATTATTATCCAAAATAATAATAAAAGAATATCAAAACATCCAGAAATCAAAAGCTGCAGCCAGCTGAACAAATGTAGTCAAAATTGAAAACACAAAAAGTCTGCAGAAGATTCTCTTGAAAATAAAATGGGCTTTGCTCTCCTTGTATTTTTAGTAATCTCCTGTCCTGCCTGAGCCAATTCGTTTTCTCTTAAAGTCTGTCTCCTTGAGTCAGTTTTCTTTGATTCTGTTTCGAATGATAAATTCATTCGAGCCTTGCAGGTGTATTTGCCTGAATTTAAAAGGTCCAGAAAGGATTAAAATGACAAGCAAAAATAAAGTGTGAACAGAAACTTGTTTTCATACTCTTGCTTCTGAAATTGTGCTGCGTTTATGCGTAATAAAAATCAAGATGTTCATCTTTCTTCCTCTCCTCCTCTGTAATATTTTTTCAGTGCTGAAGATGACAAGAGCAAAATTTAGCCTTCCCTTGGTGCCATCTTTTTTTCCTTTTCTGCGTCATCACAGCTGCATGAACTCCAGCCAACTCAACTGTACTTTCGCACTTCACTGCTTAGGACTTTGCTGCACGTTCAATTTGACAAGGCTTGGTAACGTAGATAACTGATCAGGCAGCTGAAACTTCAGCCTGATAACTGCATTCACGAGGATACCAGCACTTCACACCTCAGTACTTTATCATTACATGGGCTGATTTCTCCAAAATCAGGAGGAATTGACACAGCAAACTTTATGAAACCTCACTCACTCTCATTACCTGCAGCTTGATTTGCAATGCCTTGCTTAGAGGAACAGAGCAAGCTCCACCTGCTCTTTGATTCAGGATGTATTTTGCCCACCATTCCTAGGAAACATTTATGGAACATTTTACATATTCTTGCTGCTTTGTTGGTATAAGTTTTCTTTTCTTTTATAAGCTTGAATTAAGCAAAAAAGTTCTCCCCTGCTGACTCGGCCTCCAAAGCTGTACTTAATATATTGTCAAACAATATATATAAATTTATAAGGTGAACAATGGTTGTATTTAAGTACTGATTTTGTAATCATGAACTTCGCTGGCAGTATCCTTTGGAAACTAAATCCATAAATTTTATTAGTATTAAATGTTTCTAATGGGAGTTGACAAATACTTGAAACCAAGTTGCTTTTTCTCTGCACTTGGCAAAAGCAAAGGGACAAAAATTCCTATTACACAATGAGAAATGCATTAATACCAAAACCCATTCATCTCAATTTTGTACAAATATAATTTAAGACCTTTTACTACCATTGGTGAAATTACAATGTGCTATGGGGAAGTTGCAAAAATTTTATGAGAGTAATAAAATTGTCATTGTAATACCATTATAGGGTGCAGGGACAATATAGATATTTGAATTACCTATTGTCCTTATGCCAGGTTGAAAAAGCTACATGCAGGAGTTATAGCATGTAATGGAGACAACTGTTGAAACAAAACAGAGAAATGAAATCCAGGTCCACTTTAGTGGGCCTAAGACAAATCCTCGTTAGAAACCCAGACTCAGAATACCCTTCCCACTTGTGTCAACAACAATGAAATTTAAACGGGTGGACTGTTTTATATTTGTGTCAACGGTAGCACGGAGACCAACTAATTAAGCAGAGATTATGTGTAATAACAGAGTGTTGCATCCAAAAAAATGACATTTTTAGCTTCTGTGACATATTTCCTAGGTTTTGCACTCAGTCTTGACTGAAGGTAATGACAGTGGTCCCCCGTCTTCATAGCCAAAAAAACTTCTCATGTAGCTCATGGCAAACCCATGAAATCTTACCAGGGATTAAAATGGTGTTAACTTTCTAGAGGTGAAAATTCCCTTCACTGAAGAATAATGTTGCTGGGCTATATCCAGGGCAAGAGCAATGCTTTCTCCCTGACTGTCCAAGAGAAGAACAAGAGGGAAAAGAGGAGGGAAAACAGGAGAGGCAACTGCAGTCTTGTGCGTTAGCAACATTTCACTGGCTGTGTTCTAGAGAGTAATAAAAGAATTGAAATAGTTCAAGCATCTGCCCTTGGCTGAGGGATTTGTAATTATACACTGCAGACTCCACTCCCTTGGAACAACTGACTTTGATTTCTATCTCTTCTTTTATTGCAGCTGAAATGCAAAACTCCTGATGAAACCATTACATTTTCATGTGAAATTCACAGCTATAAAGGGAAACCTCTGCAAAGTTGCCAGATTTTTTGAAGGGGGGCAGAAACATACGGGCAAAGGTTCTAAAGTTCCCTTCCAGGATTCAAAGGTCCAACCACTTGGGGCAGCCTGCTCTGGAGTTTGGGGTTTATCCTCCCCCTTTTAGTAAACACTTTGGAATGGGAGTAAGAAAATTAATTTTATTTCCTGTTTATTAAGTTACCATATTGTGAACTCCCCAGGTTCATCTGATCACTTTCTTTAAAATCACTGACTGTTTAGTCCTCAGCGGGATTATGAGAACCATGGCAAAATCTCCCCATAGAAATTTCTGAACATCCAGAGACACAGTGAGACCTACTACGCTTCAAATACTCCTTACTCCTGACTTCAGACAAACTCCCAAAGGAGGGAAAGACTCCTAAACCTTGCTAGGACCCTCAAAGTAACAACAACAGCTTCTTCTGTCTGCCTAAGTCTTCACCTGAGGAGGTGGGCAGGGTATGTAAAAGAAGAATCAGAGACATCAGACACTGCTTAGCCCCTCTTTCTAAACAGTAATCCACATTCAAGCATCTGCTTTGAAATCCTCAGCAGGGTGCATGGCAAGTTCGACTCCCAGAGACAGAGTCCTGGTCAATGAGCATGCCACTTTGGGTACTCCTGGAAGGAGAAGCTGGAGGACTTCACTAGCAGCTTCTGAAAAAGCAAGCTAAGATAGTCACCCTGCCTCTTCTGTGCCCCACCTGGAGGTGGCAGTGCCAGGATCTGTGTTGATGGATGAACCCACTGCCTCAATGACAAAACATCTAAGGGAATGACCCTTGCCCATACACACACACTTGATATTTTATTGAAAGCAAATTCAGAGCACACCTTTCTGTGCTCATAGAATCATAAATAGTTTAGGTTGGAAAAGACCCTTAAGACAATTGAGTTCAACTGTTAACCCAGCTCTACCAAGTTGACTGGTAAACCATGTCCCTAAGAAACATATTTACATGACTTTTAAACACATTCAGGGATAGTGATTCAACCACTGACCTGAGCAGCCTGTTCCAGGGCTTGATAACTTTTTCAGTGAAGAAATTTTTCACGGAGGCCATTTCCTCTTGTCCTATCCTGTGTTACTCGTGAGAACGCAAAAACAATACCCACACCTGTACAGCCTCCTTTCATGTGGCTGTAGAGAGTGAGAAGGTTCTCTCCTCACCCTCCTTTTCTTCAGACCAGATAGCCCAAATTATCTCAGCCACTCCTCACAAGACTTGTGCTCTAGGCCCTTCACCAGCTTAGGTGCCCTTCTCTGGACTCTCTCCAGCACCTCAATGTCTTTCTTGTATTTAGATGCCCCAAACTGAACACAATACTCAAGATGTGGCCTCACCAGTGCAAAGTATCAATTAGACATCCAAAGCCTGCCCCCTCAGCTAGGGAAGCTGTTCAGCAGCCTGAGCTCCCGTCACGCTTATTCCCATGTTTTGCATGTTGCCAAGAGGCAAGAAGGTATTTCCCTCCACTGCAACCTTTTATTTTCTGTTCTTTTTACTCTAGCTAATATGTCTTCTTGGTAACCACAGTATAATAAATTTCATAGAGCATGACCAGCATACTTAGTTCATATTATTCATTTGCAGTCATTTATTTTTTCCAGCTCCTCTTCCCCTCCCAGTTCCCTCTCCCCAGTGCTCACTCTGTGGAATGATAATAATACACACAGAGCGCCGGCTGGCTGAGAAGGACTTAAAAACAACAAGTAAGAGGATCTTTCTGTGCTCACACCTGTTTTAAGATTTGTTATCCTTAAAAAGGAAAGCTGTAGGGATTCACTCTCTTTCTTCCTTGTAGACCCCAATGGAATATACCATTAAACCACAGGGAGGAGAGAAAGCGTTCAGTGCACTTAAATATACTTATGTCAAATCCATCTCATTCTTCCTGCCTTCTTTCCTCAATCTAGCCACCGTTCCCAAGGGCTGGAGAACATTACAACCCATTCACTTTATATGAATGGGCACAGACAGACTTTTTCACCATTTCGATATGTCTACATTTGCAGGCATATCCTGTAGGCCAACTGAAACAGCCTTAATTTCAATTTACTGTCTCCCTGAGGAACATGCCATTCTCCTGAAAGTGGAAAAAACCCTCAATGGCCATTCCCTTCCCCCTTCCCTCCACCTCAAGTCAAGATCTGAACTGGAGGGAAAATCTCTCCCAAGATTAATGGACTGCAGTTTTGATGCTTATAACAGGGCACATGATCTTTATTAAACAAGTAATGAACAACTTTCACCAAAGTACTGTTACTGTACACGACTCATCTAAATCCTTTCCCAAATCCCTGTAGAACGGTGTTATGGTAAGAAAAAGAAAACGTTCCTCAGTGGTCATTTAACTCTGCCTCGGTTTTCAGCGGTGCTATCAGTAATGACAAAAACAACACTAATAAAAAAGTAGCAGAGACCTTGGCTTACTAGCCCTGGACACATGCTGGAATCAACTCAGTAAAGCATAAAAGTGAGATGCTCCCACCTTCTTAAGATAAGAATTAGGGTTTAGCTATTATTACAGCAAACCATAAACAAAACCAGTAACAAATAAAGATTCAGTGAATAGTGGGAGTATGGAAAAACACCGATACTACTTGCCAAGCCTTTGTGGTCACAGCTCTGATTTAGAGCAAACCAGCATGTAGAAATCTGGATTTAGGAGAGGGATATGTGTTTCTTTACAGAAACAGCCGTGCCTTACTGTCATTCAGGCTCTGCTGGTATCCAGTATTGCAGAATTTCACTGGGCCTTTGGAAATTGTCTGGAAGAACTGCCAACATAGAAGTCATAGTATTTCTACTGTGCACAGCTCTGCAAGGTTATAGTTAACCATTTATCATCTAATAGCCACAGTACAAACCCAGTTATATCTCCCAGAGCTGTAAATACCATGATAGTCCAACAGGCTTCTTAGGAAAGTGTCAGACACTGGAGCACTGGAGCCAAACAGTGATTCATGTTATTACACTGAAACAGTTTGAGCTTTGCTAATGTATTGCTGAATACTTAATGTTTTCTGTGAGGTCTCTTTTGGGAGGATGATACTTCACAGATTGATGGACCTGGTCTAAGTTATCCAAGTGGCCTGATGCTGTAAATTTGTACACACAAGTACAGCATTTAAGGCAGCACTTTTCTTTCTTGTGTGTTTGCATTTGAGGTGTCCAGTTATAAGCAGGGATAGGTGGGCATAAAGGGGAGGATCTTCTGGTCAAAAGGAGACAAGAGAATTTAGACTGGGCCAGACCTGTCATCTCAGCTTCTCACAGACTGACAAATTGAGATTACAATAGCTGCCTGTGTTTTGGAGGTTGAAGCTGTTCCTTTTTCTGTTGTAGGCAAGCATTTTGTTTATTTTAGCTACGCTGCAATTAAAAATAGCAGCAAACTAATAAGTGGTTAGAGTGAAACCATAGAAGAATTGGCCTCAGTGGAGAAATGAGCTTTGCTTCCCACAGTTACAAACAGCCTCCTCTTAGCAAATTGGATGTCTTCAGATTGCAAAGGACTCCAGAAAAAACAAAGTCCTAACTGCAGCTTGAGGCTAGAGTTAAGTCTGCTGTACATGGCCATGACTAAGTAAGGAAGACAGCAGTGTCAGATAGTATTTTCTCCTCTGAAAATGCCCATCTTTGATGTGTTTTTTGGGTTGTCCCCATTATCATGTAATGGGAATGGCAAAACTTTCCAGGGAAATTCTTAGACATAGTCACATTCAGGATATGGCACACGGCCATCTCTTAACCAAATTAATAAGTACTTTACAGCAAGCCATGAAAAGACTTTGGAGTCATTATTCTAAAGGTTTGTTCTGGTCATTGCTTCTGTGCTAGCATTACACCATAGTTCCCTTGCAACCATGGACGCTTGCATAAAAGAAACATTATGCTGAGGCTAATGCTTTTCATACCTAAGAAATCTTTTTCTTATTAGTAACAAGCGATGAAGAGAGTACCCCTCGCCCATTTTCTGCTCATTGTACAAGCATCCTAGATCATGATTCTTTGAGGAGAAGCAGCGACAAGGAAAGACTAAAGCCTGACCTGCAATCTGTCAGATGCAACTTTCAATGCTGTGTTTTCTCAGTTTGTTTTTTCCGAGGGCTGGAGTTACTGAGGGGCTGCACCTGAGAACTCCACAAGGAACACTGCTCCATCTCACAGCTGCATTTGGTGACCTGGGTCAGAGCTGCCCTTTGCAGCCTTCTGCTGGTGGGGCAAGTGGGTGCCAGGCTCCTGCAGAGGTGTGGTTCTGTGTGTGCGAGTACAGCTATTTAACCTGAACAGTCTGACTTTCCAATGGATTGTAAAGCATTTGCTGACATTGATTCACCCATGTTAAATGGCTTGATTCTTAAGTGAGAGAAGCCTGTCTTCCAAACACTCAGGATAAGACGTGTTAAACCTCAATTAGGATGCTGCTAGAGAAGGTGCAGAAGAGTCTGGAGTAATTAGCAGGCAGTGGCTGACAGGCGAGTTCCTGTTTTTCCAGCCAGAGCAGGTGATTCTGAAACCTGACCTCCCAGCAGCTGCCAGCTGGGCAGCACGTCTGCTCCACAGAGGCTGCCTGGGATGGTCTTTCCCCTGCTGACAGCTCCACAGCTCCGTGCAGTTTGCTGCACATGAACAACTTAGCAACAAGTGGCCTAGTGAAGCTGTGGGTTTTCATACCCAGAGGGTGGCAAACGTCAGGACGCAAGCACAGGGACACCACTGCGAGGAGACAATGGATCAGGGCTGTGCTGGAGCAACCTCTGTGCTGCTGCACTCACCTCTCTCCTCCAAAAAAGCTTGCAGGGTAAGAAAGAGTGATAAGAGATTTGGCAACCGGTCCATCTCTGTATCCATGAGTGAGGTGCCTGCCTTGTTCCAAGGGATCCCCTTTTCCCATGTTTTGAGGAGCTGGCATCCCTGTGCAACATAGTCTGTGTGTTCAGGGATGGGAAGATGGGGCAATGGCCCATCTTTTGAGAAAGGCTTTCTCTGTAACTGGAACTGAATCTCATTCTCTGCATGCTCTCCTGCTTCATGCCAGCATGTGAAGATATGTAAAATATGGGGCTTGTAAGAAAAGGCTACATCATTCATGAAGCAAACGTATGCCTTGAAAAACCAGGCAAGCTCTCACGCACATTACATTGCAGCTCGTGACGTGGTGGAGGGCTGAGGACAATGTGTAGTTTAACACCCTAACCCAGTGCTTTCAGGTGGCTCTGTTATAAACTTAGACTTTTTTTTCCATATTATCCCCACTTTACATTTAGAAAAATGAAGCTTAGGGTAAAGGATGAATTTGCTGAAGTTCACCTGCTAAAGCACCAGGTACAGAGCATGTCCTGTATACTGCCTAGTCTCTACAGCCAAGGCAAACATATTCATGCACATTTAAAGAGAAAGGATCCTGTGAACAGAGCTGGAGCTACAGATGTTTCTTAAACGCACGCTAAAAGAAGAAATCATTTTCAGAGAGGAAACTATGCACCTGGAATACATACTCAAATTTAATGGATATTAATGTCTAAACAAAGCCTAGAACTTAATAATTTGCCTAAAAATAAAGGCCACTTTGTTAATTATCCAGCACATGTTTGATATTCTTGAGCTGAAGCGTTTTGAATCTAATGCACGGACAATAATTTAGGTAAGGCAACAGGGTGCGGTGGGTAGAGGGGGCAAGGCGACAGAGGGTAAAGGTGAGCATGCAAAGCCTGCTGTGCCAGAACATCACCCATGCTGGCTCCTGAATGAAAGCTGAAAGACCTGGGTATGGGAAGACAGATGGAAAAAACGGGAATGCAGTTCCATCTGCGGATACTGTTTCTTTTCATGGTTCTCACCACCTGACCTCTTTTTCCCATCAGTTCCTCAGTGATGAGATCAAGGTGAATTACTCTGGATGGGTGAGTCTCAACAGAGCAAACACAGCTGCTGGCAGGGAGTACTGCTTTGAGGAATAACACGGAGAAAGCCAGCCCAGTTAAAGGTACTTCTCCCTTTCTCTCTCCAAGGCTTAGTTCCTGTCCCACTGCAGTCAATGATAATTCCCCTCTCTGCTTCAATAGGATTGAGCTTCTGGAGGGCAATGGCTCCTGAGCTGGTTTCTCCTTCTGTTATTATGTTAGGCACTAAGCCTGAACAGCTTCTCTTCTGCAGGCTTAAATGTAGCTGACTTGTATTCCCTTCAGAACAATCTTCCCAGCCCTTATTTGTCTTCCCCATCAGATGGTTCAGACAAAGAAGCATTGCTGAGGTGAAAGGAGTCTGCTCTACCCAAAGAGCAGGTTTGGGGTACGGGCCCAAACTCCATCTGTGGTGGAGGTGGAAGACCCTTCTAGGGAACTATGTCTGCGTTGACTTGCCTTTTATGAGAATAAGGGTGCACTTCTGCTGTACATGTGGCCAGCTAGATTGTGCTTTGGTTTTTTTCCAGTCTCCCATGTTTGTTCCAGTAGTTGAGTTATATGCATATTTTGCTATGCACATAATACGCAGCTTAGCAAGCAAAAGATAGGAAGGGTAATTGATGGTATGTTTACCTTAGCTCATGGGGATGTCTTAGTGGTTTAACCTTCCAATGTGGTGTGCCTAACTTTTCTCTAACCACAGGTCCAAGTCCCAGCTGGGCTGACTCAGCCTTTATCTTCCTTCAAGATAAATTCAGTCCCATTCAGCTTCACAGTGGGTGGGTGTTTCAGATGAAGCCTTGAAAACAAGAATTTTGTCTGGTCTAGGTGGACACTAATGATCCCTTAGCACTTTTCATGAGAAAAACATTGGTTGTGGGCCAGAATTCCTGTTCTTCATTGCAACAGTATGCTGGGAACATGGAGAAAAGGCTCTCTGACGCTTAAAGCACCAAGACATTAATGCTGTGTGTTGAAGCAAATATGGTGATGCTGTAAACTGAGCTTACTGTATCCCATGGGCATACTGAGCATGCCCTAAAATAGCTGGGATTTGAGGTCTCTGGCTGGCTAGGAGGTCTTGTACAGCCCACTGAAGTAGCATTAGGTAACAAGTGCTTTTTCCCTATCTAGGAGATTTAATCCTACTGTGGAACAGGAAACAAAAGTTCTCAAATGTTTGCATAAGAAACAGAAGACAGGGACTAGTAGATCAGTTGCACAGGAATGTGAGAGGCTGACATGTCTGAGCACACTCTGGGGATGTGGGAAATATAAGGATGTCTCCAGATAAAAATTCTGCCATGTTCCTAAGAGCCTTTTCCAATGAAACCTCTGTCAAGATGAGCATATTACTGCAAAATTCTTCTTTAGGCAAATCACCACTTAAAAAAAAAAATGCCAGGTTAAACAAAATTAAATAATTGCACAGTTTTGTTAGAGCTCAAACATTTTCTGAAGCTAGTTAAAAGGCAAATAGCTTTTCATGTGCAATTTTCCCTCAGTACATCCTTCAATGCCTGAATGTCTCTGTTCTTCCAGGACTTGTGCACCATGATAGCACAAGAGAGACTACTGGCTTTGTATTTCTGGCCCAAGCAGAAGGAATGGAAAGATCATGAAAGATGACCAGTTTGTCTGAGATCTCTATCCATTTTGCAGGCACAGGTGGTTTGGTTTAGCATCTGAAATGCTCGACCCTGAAGCAAACCAAAAGCAACTTCCAACCCCTAAGGAGAAGCCCATAATTAGTACAAAGAATTGACAGTGCTGGCAGGTCATATGGACCTTACGGAAACTATATTTCCAGAAGAAGGCATTTATTAGTGTAGTCAGCACACTTTTGATAAGGCAAGCACATTTCAAGCATTTAGGCTTGAACACATACACTGATTAATGTGCTATAGGTGGAACACAACTTTCCACTGTACTGAATCTCTTCAAGTGTTTTCTATTCCAGCAGGCAGATCTGTGAAAAATGTTATAAAATAAAATACTGTGAAAACATTGGAGATGGTTTGGAAGCGTCATAGTAAAAGCTTAAAATTAATCATGTTGCCCAGTCAATGTCAGGGAATTTTCTCCTTGGCTTCTTCACCGTGTGGCCTATTCCATGGGTGACTCAAGCTATCTTTCAGGTCTCCCTGGTGTGGTGAAGAGATTGAAAAGTATTGCTTGCATGTGACGTGATTTGAGAGTGTGCACGAAAGCACTACAGGAGTGCTAAGCAGTATTATCAGCTGTGAATAGATATCCTTGTTATCAGCAGACACTCTTCAACAGTCCTACTCCAGTATGCATCTGCAGCCAACAGTGATCTCATTTTATACAGCAGCAGCCAAAGAAATAGGTTGGGTTGCCTTATACTGAAATTCATAAGGGGATAGTAAGCAACTGCAAAATATTTTTTGTTTAACTTAGAAGGGACATGGCTCAGTACATGGCTGAGTACTTTTATAAATATGCAGTATTGCTAGGTTCTGTTGTCCAAGTCTATTTTATACTCTGAAGAGTTCAGCAATATAACCATTTTAATTTAGAAAATAATTCTTCAGATAAAAGGTGAGAATTAAACCACAAAACTTTTTCTTACTTTAACTTCAGGGTCCAGCTGACCAAATTCACATGCTAACCTGCTCTGTGAGAGCTGGTACAAACCTACTATGACTTTCAATGAGTGTATTTATCTCACCCATGTCTGGTGTAAGAATTCTAAGACTGATATGTTCCAGACAGATTTGCAAATAGAAGGATATGTATGCATACATAAAAAGCATGGGACTCAGAAGCCTTGACTTCTGAAACCAGATGAACAGGGTGAGGAGGAAGAGGTGGTGCTGACAGGACTGAGTATCTCAGCTTAGTGAGGAGCATCCTGTTTTGTGCTGTGTAGACTACACACGAGTAACAGCTGGCAGAGTATCTTTAGTTGAGGCAACCTGTGCTCCTTAACAGAAAGGCCTCCTCATGTTATGGTATTCTTGGAAACCTTGTGTACAGAGTTACATCAATCCTCTTTCCTTGGGGTCCTCAATATTTCAGTAAAAGCCTACAGCACCAGAAAAAAAAGAGCGTGAGATAAATCTCCAGAACTGAATCCCCCTCAAACTTCAGGGTATTTGAACTTCAAAGTTAAATATTGTAGTTTGGACCCTTCTCTTGACCTGAGATCTGCAGCAACATCCTTCTGTGCAAGGACTGTAAAAGGGGAGCTCCTGTTCGGTGATGTACATGTAACCTTAGTCAGCTGGCTCTTGAAACTGACATTAAGCAGATTAAAAATTAATGTAGGATGAATATTTGAGAGTTTGCAGTCATCCAAAAAGGATGTAAACAGTGAACACAGTACTTCCTTGGTGGTTTCTCTCTTAAATGGATGTGACTTAAGCTGTGAATGCTGGCTCACTTGCAGTAACCAACACAGAATATTTCAACTCCCATTTAAATTTTGAATTATAGGAAATACCATGTTATTTGACCTTCTATCTTGTTTCCCAGAAAAGCCAGGTTTTAAAACAAAGCAGGTACAAGAAGAAACTGACTGTTACAAGTAGAAAGGCTGCACTTACACTTTGGGAAAGTGAACAAAATCAAGTGCATTCAGGAGTCTTCAAGACATAAATTGACAGAATAAGAGATATTTTCCTGGAAACATGTCCTTAGATAGCAATGGTAGCTCCCAAGCCAACAGGATGCTTCCTGAAGTGGACACACTTCCCTTGGAGTAATCCTATAATTTGTAATACACCTTTTGCTTTCATCCTACAATACAAGAGGCTGGAGCTTGTTTGTATTTACTCTGGTGGGAACTTCGACTGATACAAAAAAAGGCAACAGAGTTGTGCTTCCTTACAGCAGAAAAGGCTCTGGTCTATTAATGACAGTAATGGTAAGGTGAAAATCCAGTCTAAATAGATGTAGTGTCATTGGTGTAACTATCAGAAAGAGCAGATCTTCAGCTTGCCTTAATTGCCACCTCTACTGATTCAATGTTTTTGAGTCCTTTTCCAGTGTCCTCCCAACAAACAATATCCAACTATCCCAAAAGCCCTTTTGCACAGTCACTGCTTCTCAGTCAGATGAGGTTTCTGTCCTGCCTATAGGCAGGTACACTGAGGCACAAACTGGTGGGATAGGAGGTTTAGAATTGCCTTGGTGGTCAATGGCTGATTTGGCTAGAAAGCCAGACAAGCCAACTGGATTACTAACTTTTGGTCTTTTCAATACTGGGTAATATTAATACAAAGGAAAACAGCAGCAAGTCTGGCTTAAATGAAATTTTGATTTGGTCCCAGAGTATATTTAAATACTTTATTGCACAGATGGAGTCCCTGTGACTTGACTTTCCTTCATCCCTTAAAGGTCCTGTTTTACAAGGATACTTCTAGTCCCTTGGGAGGGCTGGATCCTGTTTCCTCTCCATTTATGTGTGTGTTTTTGGGGGGGAGGGTTGGGCTCAGGTAAGGAGAATCAATTATTTAAGTGGAGAATACAGCATCTTTGCCTTATGCAGGGGCTCAGGCTGCTGCCTTCAGTGTTCTCCCACCTACCACCTTTGTGGCATGGTTGTCCAAAGGATGTTTGGCTGGCTGCAGACCCCCCTCCCGTCCGTGTGGTGCTGGCTGTACCCCTGGGGAACCTGCGGCCACCTTCCAGAGCAGTCTTGTTTAAAAATAGACTGCTAAAACTCTGCACTCAAGACTCACCTCTTTTGGGCATTTTTACTTGGCATAGCTACATTCCTGTCCCACCTAAAGGAAGGGCAGGAGATTGCAGGTGAAATTAGTGTTTTATTTTTCCTAAGGTATTCCTAATCATAATTTCTCAGTCTTTTGGAACCTGACAGGTCTACTAAAAAGCAGAGTGCAAAAGATATGTCCCTCTTTTCCACACAAAAAAAACCCCAGTTTTTTATTTATTTTTTTTTAAAATAAAAAATTAATATGTTTTCTATGAAGGAAGAGCTCAGATCCTGAAATGGATGGGCTGCACAGACAGAGCAAGACACATGGGGAGTGATCATTTCTAGTCAGCTTGCGTAAGACAGTGAATTTGGAAAGCTCTCCCCCTAGCTTCTAGATAAGAGGTTTTCCCTCAAATGCAGTGACAAACACCAACCAGCCAAATTGTAGCTTTCTGCCTAGCAGCACATCACTTATAATGACAAGCAGCAGATGGAAACTCTTCCAGCAGGCATTGCTGCTAAACACACTGTGTGTCCCATGAGCAGCAGGGAATGCAAAGTCTGGACAAAATAATTTTAAAAAAAAAAAAAGCAGAACCATTAAAAGATTTCAAAAACCCACAAACCAACAAAATTTCCTTATGATTTACCTGATTTGTAAAAGTAGAATTTCTGTGGCTCTGCAGCCCCAAAACAGAAGTTCTTAAAGTACAGACTTGCTAAGAGCTCAATCTAGCAGGAACAGAAAGACAACTCACATTTAAGGAACCTCACAAAAAATAGCCATTTCAGCAGCCACCAGCAAATTCTGCTTGATGAGGATAAAAATTATTAGCCTACATTCTGCATTCCAGAGGGCAAGAATAGCTTTTCCTTACTCTCTAATTCTTCCTTTTTGGAAAATAAAGCAGGATGTGTATTGAAGAAGTATCTTTCTTCTGTGTTACTTTATTGCATATTTCTTGCGTCTTACAGGATCTTGATCTCATGGTTACCTGTGTTTCATGCTGACTTAATCCATTCTGGGTTTCTTTGCACATTATGGTCCCCCTATAGAGTTTCAGATATATCCTACCTGGTAAGTGACAGGCTGAATGACAGAAGTGGTCTAGGTATGCTTGGGATTTCTGTGCACAGGAGAAAGATCTTTTCCAAGAGTCTCTCACACCATTATTTTATGTACTATGATATTTGTCAGAAAGTTCTTACTAATAAAGAAGGCATTCTTATTGTCTCAACCATTCAAAATGACAAGTTGCAGTGGAATAACGTGTTGTGTGGCCTCCCACTGATAACATTAGGCGTCTAATTGTGCAGTGTTGCAAGTCATGGGGTAAGAAAGAGTGGATAAGCTTCCTGACTTTTTGGCTGAAGTAGGCGATGAGAAACAAGTAAACCTATTTTACCTATGTTTAAACTTCACTGCACCACCATTACAAAGTCACTTTTTTTTCATTAAATACCTCCACCTGGAGAGCAGTACAGCTATACCCAGGATAGCTTATTTGCAGTATAGCCCCGAAACTGTGCCTTCATTTTCACACCAGGACAATTCCCTTTTTTTGAGGGTTCAGATCTAGACACCAGGCCCATATTCCCCCAGCAAAGCTCTGCCTTTGTTCATGGACTGGGTGTCTGGTGACAGGACCACTCATGGTGGCCGTTCACATGCACTGTAAACAAGAAAAAGTGAGGCTTTTAGTTAGTGACAGAAGAACTATTTTGAGTCCAGCAAGAATCAGTGTGAACCTTCACCCACGCCTGACATTGACTATGTTTAGACACAGCCAAGCTAAAATCCGTGTTTCTAAGAACACTGAAGGTGGAGAAAAGCAGCACTGGAGTGGTGCATTAGAAAGGCAGGACCTGTGCAGTACACCGGAATGGGCAACGTCATGAAGCAAAATGAAACTGCTTCCCACTCAAACATACAAGAAAAATGACAGGATTTGGAAATGCCTGGATGTTCCCAACAGACTTTACCCAGAAGTATATCAAAGTTTGATTTGGAGTAACAGTTATATGTCATTAAAAAATTATTTTTTCCCTCCAGATAATTTATAGAGTATCCAGGAGTGACCTGTTGTCGTGATCTCTGCCTTGAAAGTAAAATAAAAGCAAACAATAAAGAGTTTTGCATGGATTTATGCTGAGTTCCAGACCTTAATTAAGCTGTCCAGGGGCTGCTCTTAGTGATGATGGCATAAATCCAGAGCAAGACTACTGACATGAAAAGTACAAGTCCGAATGGGAATGGGTGAGACTATTTCTTGAGCCAGGAGTAGAGTCCAGATGTCAAGGTTCATTAGAACTCAGAGCACTTTCCCCATGGAAGGTGACAGACAATCTAGACCCACCTGAATCTAGCCCAGTTATTTGTTTGTAGGACTATTATTTTGTCTTCAGAGGCGTTGCAAGCCATCTATATAAATCTGTTCTCTGTTCCCATTTTACTTGTGCAACACAAGAATCCAGCAGAGCAGAGACACCTTAACAAAGAGCCAAAATTATTGAGTGGAAGAATTTCACAGTCTAATCCACCATGATGAATCCACCATAGAATCATAGAATTCTAAGAAGATAAGTAACAGAGACAAAACCCAGTATAGCACAAGAGCAATGGATTAATTCAACCCTCCAATAGTTCTGTGTGCTCAGATGGCAGCATAGAGCTAGGCTAAGTGCAAGATGTTATTATTAGATTGAGAGATCTGCCTTTCAGAGAGCTTGCATTCACTCTTTTCTTGTACTAAAAAGAAAATTAATAAATTATATGCATTCTATCTTAAGTTCAAAGTCTTTTTTCAGGGAGAGGAACCCATCAACCCTACATTTCCAGGACCATGGTAAGATAGGCTGCATCTCAGTCATTGAGTCTTTGTCTAACCTCATCACATCAGCAAAGGAGTTAATACCAGTTTCCCTGCTGCCTGATCAGTGATTGACAATGCTCGGACTGTCTCGCTGGGGCACCTGCAGATAACCACCTGAGATAGATCAGCACAGGAAACCGTTTGCACACAGCGTGAATGTGCAGGTGGCGAGCTATGTAAGGAGCAGGATTATTATCCCTTTTCTTGCTAACTGTTCTGGGCCCCCTGCATGACGTCTGCATAGTTGAAATGTCATCACTCAGCCAGATGTTGAAGTCACATCTATCTAAATCCAGTTGGATATATGGAAAGTATTGTCTGTTTTGAAGGGCATAAATCAAGGGCCATTTCTATGAATAAGGGATTATTACTAAATTGTGCACTTTCTATTAATAGATCCCTATTAATGCTGCAGGTGTTAGGAGTAACTGCTCTTTGAAGCATTACTTAATCACCTCCTTTGCAAATCCCCATAATCTAGCTCTCATAAAAATACACGAATTATTGATTGAGAGGACCTCTGGGATCCCTAAACCGAGGTTCAGCTCAGATGCCTGCGCAGTGCAGGAGACGCACCACAGATCGCTCCCTGGAATGTCTGCCAGGTGTTTGCAGTTTCATGCATAGTGTGTCTTGGAAATAATAAAAGAGGTGGGGGTGGAGGGGAGGTCATTCCCATCCAGGAAGACCAGGCTCAAGCACAGGAAGGAGAAGAAGGACCATTAGTAATAGCTGGGGAGGTTGAAGGTGTAGAGGTTATAGGGTGGGCTACTTCTCCATCTCTGGGAAACTTGGGATATTGAAAATCGAGAGCAAGCAGATCAAATATATATTAAATTATCCTCAAAGATAATGCATAGCATGCAGGCAGGTCAGCAACATTATTGTACAAGCAATCAGGACAAGCCTTCAGAAATGTGCTTGGGTACAAGGGTAGCTAGAAAAGTAAATTAACCTTTAAGAAACACACGAAGAGCCCTAAATAGAATATGATTCTCCACAGTCCAGTGTTAATATTTTAGGATCACGTCTCCAAAGCTTAGTGTTGGTGCAAACTGAGCAGGTGAAGCTAAAGCACACCCACTCTTCCCATGTTGCAGACCTTAATGGTTGAGCTCTGTTTGTCTCAGACCGGCAAAAGGGCTTCAGGCCCATTTAAGTGGTGTGTGGGCAGAGTGTGGTTCCTTAAAGGTGTGCCAAAGCCATGCTGTGTGGGCTAGAGACCCTGGGATACATCAGGTACCAAAAGTAAAGCAAAGTTATCTGCAGAATAAAAACAAAGCCAGTGAGAAAAAGGCCCCACAAAGCCCTGAGTCCACAAGACTACCTGAGCTGCTCATGTAGCACTAGCTGGGGGACCCCTCCACAGTAAACACCGAGGAGCTTAACAAACCTTGCAGAGAGGTCCTCAAAACTATAATCTACCCCATTTCACACGCACTTTTGACTGTCCATAATCCCAGGCACATATATTTGTTGGGTCTCTTCAGCTCCTGAATAAGGCCCAAATGCCCCGTCCGGTGAGGCTGAGCAGCATGGTGCCTCGCATCACCCTGCTCTTGGCTGGAGCCTCTGAACCGAGTGCTCGCAAATCCCCTGGCTGGAGCAAGGGGCAGGAGGGACTGTGGCTCTGCAGCCAGGATATTGGGAGTGGGAGAGAGAGAGACGATCTCCCCACCCATCTCTCCTTCCAGGGAGGGCTGAAAAATGGAAAATACATAAACTGGGCCTTAAGCAATCAAATCACACTCTTGAAAAAGTACTGGAAGATGAAGAAAATTTCTCAAGAAAAAGAATGGATAAGAACCAAAATCAATCCCTCACAGAGCTGCTTGATAAAGCACCATTTTCCAGGGTGCCACCATCTGTTCTGTGTTATGGGGAATAATTTTGATGTTATTACACTACAGAATTATTAGTATAGAGTAGGGTGTTAAATCTCAACCAAATGTAGTGATCATGAGAGAGACATGTAATATCACCGATGGCTGGAGCAGCAACCACCATTCAGGGAAGTGTTTCTGTAAAGGTGCAGGACTTCTTAAAGTGCTTAAAGGTAAGCACATTCCCAGCAGCTCTGTGGAATGGGCTCATTTTCTTAAGCTTTGGCTCCAAAGTCAAATTCCACCCCCCCAGTTCTCCAGGCTTTCATGTGATAGGTGTATTAGGGCTTGAACTCCTGTGCATTGCCAAACTGTGGCTCGTTCACCGGACTAGTGTTCTATTGATCATGCAAGGTATCTCGTGGCTTTTTTCTTTCAAGATTACAAGTCTGAATTAACAAGTACTTTCTACAAGGCGAAGAGAGCTGCTGCTCTGCACTTGTATCAAGTACCTAATTGAAGGGGAATGGAGAAGATGGGAAAGTGCTTTCACATTGCACCCTAGTACGATTCTTAGGAGAGCTCAGCTCTTCATTTACATTATAGTGCACAAAAATAAATGACCAACAGAAAAAATGTGACAGAGTGCATAACTGCCATTCTAATGTTGCTGCTTTTCCTTTCTACTCCTACTGTGGGATTTTTCTCCTGTTCCCTTTCCACTATTGCCTTGAACCTTGGAAGATGAACAGCTAGGCTTTCCCATTTAAGTTTCTCAAGTCATCTCAGAGCACTTGGAGGTTTTTTCCCTTCACATCCTAATTAAGAGTATATCAGTGTCCCGTTGGGACTGAAGCAGTTAACGAATACCATCCGGCAGGTCACTTATAAACTATTTGCCCTGAGATTGAGGGCAAACTCTGGTGAATTCCCAAGGAAAGAATCAAATGAACCTGTTAATGAGCGGAGCATTAGGAGGAAGAAAAAAATAAGGCAGGATCTGAAGTCTTAAGGAAATGTAGGAAATAAAGGTTTGTTTATCTAATGGTTTTACTGGTGTCAATGCACAGGACTCCCCCTCCATTTTAAAGCAGTTGCAAACAAAAGATTCAGTTGCAGATAAGCTTTGGGACTTGGCTTTTACAGGAGACACTTGTAAACATTCCTTAAAGATGGAGAGGAAGAAGGACATGTAGCACGTTCACTTCAAATAAAACTGGGCAGCCAGGTTTTCTTATATTATCATCATTACCTGGAACACCAAGATGAATTTTAGTCACACCTTAGCCTGTCTAAACCCTCTATACAATAAATCAATCTATACAATAAATCAAATTCTCTGCTTCTGGAAAGTTTAAAGTTTTTACTGAAATTAAAAAAAAAAAAAAAAACAAAAAAAAACCAAAACAAAACACCATAACCTGAAAAGAAGCTCTTGGGACATTGCCAATCTTTAAGAAATCTAGTAAGACCCTCATTTGGTGAAGTTTTAACAGATGATACAGAGAAGATCTCCAGTTTGAGTCTGTCTGTTGGTAAAATGACTCAAGGGTCAGAAAATACCCACCAACACTGCCCAAATACCCCACCAAAAAATTCGCTTGCTGTATGAGAGCAACTAAACTGCATTTTGTGCCTACGTCTGTGAGTGGGCTTAGAGTTTGCAGACCTAAGACAGGCTCAGTTTCTGGACCTTGGAATTCCCTATATTTTCATTATTTTCATTAAGGTCTGACATATGGCACAAGTAAAAGCTGTACTCCCACACATAAAATGGGTCCAAAAGTAGGAAATATTTGACCTGAATACAGCTGCATGATTAAATTTCTTTCAGATACAAACGAAAAAAAATCAGCTGTTTAAAAATAATAATCAGATAATCAGTTAATTTCTAAAAACCAAAAACAAACAAAACAAAACAAAACAAAAAAACCCTTTTAGTTAAAATATAGTAGAAAACATTAAAAAAAAATATCATCTTATCAGAGCTTTTACTACAGGTAAAGGAAAGCACTGTATGTCCTAATGTCCCTTCCTGTTTAACTGGAGAAAACACGTGACAAGACCTCCATTGGAGCTCTGTGTCTCTCCTTTTGCTCAAGTAGACCAAAAACACCACATACTGTTTTTTTTCAAGCCTGAAGCAGTGATGCAGATGGCAGGATGGACTGGGGGCCCAAACTATGCAGTGAGGCAGAAAGAAAAGATATAAATTGTCTTTTCTCCCTTGTCTAAGTTCTTCCAACACAGAACAAGAAAAAACATTCTTTGATCCCTCACAATTGTTACTCAACACTGGTGCTAGAAAACACATCTTGACTTTTCTGAAGCTATAGCTTGACCCATAAAAAGTCCTTGTTTATTATTTTTGCCAAGATCAGAAAGTCTCTAGAGAAAAGGTAACAAAGACATAGAGGTCCCCAATATGGCTTTCTGTGACTTGAAACAAGTGAGTATTTAAACTGTACAACTGGTGTTTCTGATAATGATGGATTGATAGCCTCTTAGAGCCAGGACATCCTGAGAGTTTTCAGTTTGCCTGTTACCCCCTCCTCTAGGTGGATGGTTTTCAGGTTCTTGCATCTGTTGAAATTTATTGTCCATATCCTGCTCCTCAAAACAGCTCCCTGCTTCACCTGCAGTATCCACTAGTGGAGGGCTAACAGACACTGAAGGTGTCTCATCACCTTCCAGCCATCCTGGGGGAGCATCAGTGTGGAAGTGGGAAATGTAAACCAGAGTAGGGCCTGATAATTGCTGTTCTCAGCTAGGCAGTGAGGAAGGGGTGCACTCCATATGGATCAAACTGTAAACTTGGCATGCCTGCATCTGCCCTGAGTTACACACAGTCAAGGAAGGTCTCTAGAAGTGAAGAAGATGACTGACTTCTGCTTCTGGATTTTTGTGCTGTCCTATGGGATGTGAAATGTATAGAAGTTAGGAGATATCCCTGTGTTACAACCCCTGCTCCCAAGATAGGACTCCATGTGAGACTGTTGTTGTGTAGTCCTTTCTGCATCCTCCAACAACAGCAACCTCCATGAACCCCACGCAGCTTCACTATCAGGGCCACTTCACATGCAACATCTTTACAAGCCGATGTTTGACCGACTTCTTTCCCTGGCTGTTGACATCCATAGCATAGTTTTCAGTTGCTTCTCTGAAGCCAAGGCTTGTCTTTGAAGCACAAAACAGCTACTTTGGTGTGGGACACTTTAAGAGGAACACTAAATATGTTGATGGATGAGGACAGCTAACCAGCCATCAAGAGAAGGGAGACTTTGATGAAAGACAGGAAAATAATAATTTAATAAGAAACACAGTAATAGGTTCCTAAAGTCCACTGAACCTCCCTTTTCAAGGCCTTAGCTGAAATGCAGACAGTACAGCACTGAGATCCACATATTAACTTTGGAAGAGCTGAGTGATCCTCACCAGATCCTCCAATTCTGTAGCCAAGGGATCTAAGATGTCTAGATATTTTTGGCCCCTTACCCCCCCAGCTAACCCATGCCTCCAGTTTTTGAGGAAGAATGCCATGTTCACCTCAAACATAAGTCAACTGTCCTGACAGAGAAGTCAGCAGAGGTTTCTAGCCATTAATCCCAACTGAATTGCTCCATATCATCTTACAACACTTGAAGGACTATGTGGGTTGCAACACCAAAATAAGAGAGCTAGCCAGCTGGCCCCAGCGAAGGCTAGTCTGTCTCTTTTGTCTCACAGTGACCAGACCCAGCTGCCTCTGAGGAAAACTAGTTTCTACCATAGGCATGGTATCTACCATGGATAAGTTGCCTCCACCATTTGATATGCTACGGTGGAGGTTCAAGAGCATTTTAACTTCCTCCCATTTTCCTATTCCTATATTTTACCAACAATCCAAGACATCAAGGGAACTTTCAAAGCAACTTTCTCTATTTCACAATGTCTTGGTAAATCAAACATATGTAGACAGAAAATCTAATAAAAGAACTATGAGGCATTTTAATCAGAAGAGTATATTGAAATGTAGATAGTAAAACTGCTGTAACTAACTGCAGATGCTAAAGAAACTATAAAGCTGCAATCAGCATGGTTTGTCACATTACTGTGTTAGAATGGAGACTGACTACAGTTTTACTATTTGACTTAATAAACTGGCATTTTTTTATTATTATATGATGCACTGAGCTCCTGTAGTTTTACTATAGTAAGTATAATTCAACCGTAGCTTAAAGAGAGATGTTGTTTTCATTTGCTTTTTTACTACACACAGTGAAGCAAGGAGAAGTATTTTAGTAACCCTTCTTCTGTGCCCTTCCTTTAACTTTCACATTACTTAATTATTCTTTGAATATGTGATTTCTGTTTTCAACTCTTTTGGATTTTACTTAGGCTTTCCTTGGAATAAAAAATAATCTGCAGTGATTTTTGTAGCACGAAAGTTAGATATTTGAAACAGAGAAAAATGACATTTGGATTCCAATTTTAGACAGATACAGAAGTTTCTGCATTTGAAATGCAAGTGTTTTTTTGTACAATTTTCATTCTGAAGTTTCTATTTGAGAACTTCTAGGGTAGTGGTCATTTGGTCCAAGTGAAAATCACCATATTAAAGGACAGGAAGGTGGGCTGTGAGGAGTGGGATGCCTATTTTTCCTTGTGGTGTTATATTTGTACACCAGCTTAGCTCTTTCTCTCTGCACTCACTTCCTTTCCATTATATACCCACCCAGACAGTGGCAGTGTGGTCTTCTCTGGGAATTGTCACAGTCATAGAAACCACAGAAGCAGAAAAATACGTAGATCTTACTTTCCTTCTCCTGAAAGCTAGGATGACACAGCTCCAGCACAGATGGGGAGAAAGTCAGGGGATTTTTTTTTTTTTTAAAAGTAAAATTCACATTAATCATCAAACTAATGCCAACTGTCAGTGATTTTCTCTGTGTGCCATTTTTAATTCTATTCTTACTGCTTTACATGTGAACGTACAGCTTAGCAGACAGCTCCTGCAGCCGAGGAATACCATGGCAAAACCCAGGCCCCTCCTACTCATTCAGGCTGGTATATTAACGTGAACATTTAAAGGATTCACTTCTATTGTACTCAGAGACACACACACACACACATGCAAATAAGTTGCTTCTCCCTGTTCTCCAACAGCAATTCACAGTAGCTGCAGGAGTGCTATGGAAATGACATGTCCTTTTTCCCAGCTGTCCCAGGGCATGCTCTCCATGGCATGGGAGATGATAAAATCATAGAATGGATTGGGGTGGATGGGATCTTAAAGATCATCTAAGTTCCAACCCCCCTGCCATGGGCAGGGACACCTCCCACTAGAACAGGTTGTGCAAGTCCCCATCCAACCTGGCCTTGAATACTTCCAGGGAGGGGGCATCCACACCTTTTCTGGGCAACTTGTTCCAGTGCCTCACCACCCTCACAGTGAAGAATTTCTTCCTTATATCTGATCTAAATTTACATGTCCTTGTAAAAAGACCCTCTGACTTTCTTGTAGGCCCCCTTTGGTCTGCTTGGGTTTCTTGATCACACAAAACACAGTTTAGCATGAAAAACCTGGCACAAATGGCCAGATATGCAAGCATGCCCTTAATTCAGACCTCGTGCACTGCTCCAAAGGCATTTGGAGACAAACTGAGGGTTGACTTGCCTATTTTCTTCACTGTTTCTCCCTAAGGCTGTCACTGTAAAGTTTTCTCACTGGCCAAAAAACTAAAGAGCTGAAACTCCTCCTGTTTTATATTTGCCCCCCCCCCCCCTTTTTTTTTTTGTTTCAACTATAGCATCTGGGAACTGAACTGGGTAAGAGTGATTTATTGCTAGTGCAAGGATGGCCAGAGAAGATTGACTTAACTTTGGTTTGAACAAAAACAATTGACCTGAGCAGTCACTGTCATTGTGGGAAAACTCTGGTCCAGACCTGATCTCTGCCAATGAAACATAGTGTAATCATTGATCAAACAGGTGCGAAGAATTCAAACCATCTCAGAGGTTTGGATACAGGCAAACTCACATATCAAGCTCCTGCAATGAAGTTAAAATACTGATCCCCTCACTCCTTTCAGCCTAAATTCTTGGGGGAAATTATTCTTTGGACCAAAAACTATGAATCTAACTTTGCATCTTACGTCAGCTGTGAGACCTAGGCTTCAGATCTTCTTCACAAATGAATCCCAGGGCTTTGGATGTCATATCACCAAGTCAGGCTGACTAATGAGAAGTGCAACACCACCGGCAGCAAAAATAAAATAGGCATAGCAGAGCCACTAAACATTTAGCCACGCTCAGTCCATCTTTGTCATTTTTGCTTCCTTCCTCAGTCGTCCTCCCCTTACAGCCCAGGAAAACCAGGCAGCTATTTTAGGTGCCCCATCATTATCACCAAGTTGCAATCTCTGCTAAACAAACTATTTCCAAAGCATCGCTGAGTAAACCCTGGGCTGACCTTTGACTTCATCATCTGAAATATGACCATAAAAATAATGGGCCTGTAAACTGCTTTTGGCAATTATGCCGCTGCTGGAATGAAAGGACGTTGCCATTAGCATGCAGCTTATGAACCCCAGCTTGCTGGTCCTGGCAGGCAGCCAGCCTGGGAAACCGAGCCGTCCTTAAAGCTGACACAGGTTCAATGGGATAATTAGGCAGCTTTTTTGTTTGAGTTTGTTGATATAAATGTGGTAGAGATTAGCCTTTTCCCCCTCAGCTCTGGGTAATGGTCAGGGCTAACAGGTGTCAGGCTAATGGTGGCGAGGGAAATTAATACTTGATTTCCTGTTACCTTCCTTTGTTGTTTTTCCCTGCAGAGGAATTCCTCCAAATCTTCCAGCACTTTGCAAGCACCTTTCCTCTTTCCCCTTTCTTATTTAGCTTTGCCCAAAACATTTTATCAAGAAGACCATGCTGTCAAGATGCATACAAATGAGCTAGGAAGCGTTGACTGGAAAATAAATTACTGTCAATCAAATCGGTCAATCAACCTTCCATTTATTAGTCTAAGGCATAAAACTTAAATTTCAAAATAGCAATGGACCAGATCTTTTTTTGAAGTTAGGGGGAAATCTCCAGGGAAATGAGCCAAAGCAGAATAAAGGACACCCAGAACGTCATGTAGCTCTGAACAAACTACAGTACCACTTATAAAAGTGTTTAGGTCACTTAAACATCTGGTTATCTTAAGCAACTTGGGACAGGGTTCTTGGCACTCAGGGGGAATTGTAAATGCCAGATCAGCTAACAGCTCTCTATAAGTCCTTAAAGCTGAGTCTATCTGTGCGTAATGTCAAAATAAGTGAGACAGCAAGAGAAATCGTGAGCATGCCTTCACACACACTGTAGCTAGCTGATACCCATGCAGAAAGCAAGCTTTCATTCTCATTTTACTCATACACACTGCCTTTTATCTTGAGGACTGCCAAAGCACTCTAAAGGGAAGGCTAGGCCCTATACCAAAAGTACTTCACTCATCCCCAAAACACAGCTAATTCTGGGCAGAGACCTGCTTACTAATGCATCAAACACACATGGCAGCTTAGCTGGGAGGGGAAAAGCTCATATGAAAGGCTATTTTTCTGGTAACATGCCATTGTTTATGCAGGATGTGGTGGTAGGTAGCTTTTCAATGAAAAGAAAATGCAGCGGGGGGCCGAAAAAGCCCATTCTGCTGAGATGTGGGGCAGAGAAGCAGAGATCCAGCAGTACGTGCCATGCTGCTGAGCCTTGCCACCCCTCAGCTGCCTCCAGCTGGCACAGCTCAGCCCCAGCCACCACGGCGAGGGAGCAGGGGCAGCCCCCACTCCCTGCCAAGCCTCCAAAGGCTCCAGCACCATCTGCTGAACTTCATGGTGGTCTCAGCAAATGCGCAGGCCTTCTTTCCCTATGCTTTTTCTTCTTCCCCGTTCTCCAAGACCTATGGCCCTTTTCTTGCCAGCCTCCCACCCTGTCCTCTGGCTCCATGCTGTGCACCTGTTTTCTGGGATGCACAGGCCACTTTATTTCCTCCTTCCCTTCTCACCACACCAGTCTGATTCTCTCCTGACCCATGCTGTGCCTCATCACTGCTGTGTTTTGAAGAGTGGCCAGCCTAACAGTCAATTCCTAAGCATGAAAGTCCTACTTTTTTTCCTGCTCCCCACAGAGAAGCTAAGGGCAGGATATGGCTACTCAAGAGACCTCCTCTGCATCCATTCCTTGCTTTCCCAGCATCAAAGCATGGCAAAGGTGCTACAGGGATGCCTTCCACCTCAGCCCCTTCATTGAGCGGAGGAAGTTGCCTTCCCAGCACTGTTGTTCCCTTCGATTCACTGCAGCCATGTATTTCCCAGCTTTACAGGCCCATAAGCAGCATATCATGGGCTATGGCCTGCCCAGACCACTGGGCTGAATTTCTGACATGGCCATTTCCATCTGCAATGCAGTCACAGCTATTTAAACCTATCTTTACCACAAAAACATCAGAAAAGTCAATATATAAGGCATAGGAGAGAAAAAGCTAAGAGATAACTTGCTGACTTGCCCCCAACAATCTTGAAGAGAGCTAATATGAGTCCATACTTCAGCAGCTGAAAATGCAAGACCCGGTGGCTGGAATTTGGGAGTCAGCAAATGTTTCAATGGGAGATAAACTATAAGCTTCTACGGTGTAAGTCACTTGGAATTGATTACTAGGGGCTGTGGTAAATTCTTTATTTGCTAGGGTCACTAACTAAAAAGCAAATAAATTTCTAAAGAGATATGCCTTAATTTGAAACTTTATTGGGCTAAAGTGCAGAATCACTGGATAAAATCTATAGTTTTTGTAATAAAACAGATGAGACTAGATAATCACAAGGGCTTACTGCAACCTGAAAATCTACTTATCTATTCTAGAAAACAGCAATGAAAACATATTGTGGCTACCAAATCCTGCTGCACACAAGAGGTTTATCTGAGTTTGTGTACCATAGCAATATTTGAGTTACCTCAGCTTTGGGCATCAGTTGCTCAACAGGTGAATACAAGAGAATGGGGGATGGTGGGGAGGGGGAAGCAGGAATAATTAACCTCCCTTGGGTAGATTGCCAAATATTGCAAAATAGAGGCAGCACTCATTTCACAAAGATGACGTCACACCCTTTCCTTAGCTTTTCTTACTATGAATGGCCCAATAATTATTTTACTATAAACGTCAAGGGAGAAGGATGCTACTTTGTCCTAGCAAAAGCTGCCACCAAGAGAAGATGAAACATCCAGCCTTACAATGGTAAGACCACCAAAAAGCCCAAGCACACTTGTCTATGTTGACAAGGCAGTGTGGCAGTAGCATTCAGAGGGTGATCTGCACACTACCCAGCACTGAGGCAGGACCTGCACCATCCCAAACCCTCTGTTCTTCACACTTCTCAATCTAAGGCAGCAAGAGTGGCAAGAAGAATCTAGCAAGGAAAACACCTTTGCTAAAGGACACCCAGAAAATCAAGAGGCAGTGGGGCAATAAATTGAAATAGAAAAGGAGATGACTGAGCAAAGAGGATATGAGGATATTTCCGGCTGATTCCTAAAGGATAACAGCAGAAGAGCATTGGCAGGGCAATACTTACAGTGTCAAGGCAGATGAGTGAACAAATTAAGGTGGCAGCTTGGCAGTAGCACACAGACACTGGTTAATACTAGGCTGTAATACTGAGGATTTTGTCAACCTGCCAGAAGGGCAGGTGCAGGCTGAGAATTTGCACCATGACAGTGACTCACATGTAGTCGTGGCTCACAAGTCTTCCCATAACAGAAGCATCTATTGCCACAACCCACTGTGTATTCTTGATGTGCCACACATGAAGCCTTGCCTTAAGTCAGCGTCCTGATCCAAAGAAGCCTGACTTTGAATTACTACTTTCTATAAGACTTTCTAAAGATCCCTGAGTACTTTAGTACTTAGTGTATAATTTTAAAAGTCAGAGACAGAGGCGGAAAAAATGGGGGGGGTGTACTTGCAACGCATAGACAGAGACAATCTAGGGTCTCCAAAAAATAAAGAGGGGAGAGGGAATAGCCTGAAACCCAAAATAAAGATTTAAACTCTCATTTCTACTGATTGAAGATGTAAATAAATGATAGGTCTGCTTTAAAAAGTGGATTTGGGAGTGTGGGGAATAAAAACATGTATATCCAAAATTCAAAACACCATTGAAATGTGGAATCTGGAGGTGGGAGAGGTCAAAGAGGATTCAGGTCTTGCCCTGTAAAAGTTTGTTGGCACAGACAAAAAGAAAAAAAAAACCCAAAACTTCACAAAGAAAAAAAAAGTGAATATTTGCTGATTCTCCTAAAACAGTGTCTTTAAGAGATCTTTTAGAGGCAGGGTATGAGGAAGTGTGGGGTAGGATTTCACAGCTTTTGGCAGCTGTCTTTTGCCTTCTTTCTTCACCCACAGTGACAGCAGATTTTTCTCTAAATGCATTGGCTAATTCCACAGGGAACAAAGATGTTTTCCTCCTGAGACATTTCTGCTGAGCCACTGTTTGCACCAGTTCTGTACTGAACATTCTGTACTGAATGTACATTCTGTACTGAATTACATACTGTACATTCAGTTGGCTTCATTGGCATCAAACCTCATCTGTATCGACCTTAACAAAAAAGCCCCCAACAAACAACTAAAACCAGCCTTGCAAAATCCTTTGTATCTTCCCTGACCTAATCTAACAGCTGGGGATTTTTGGTTCTCGGTATGCAAAAAGATGCATTCACTGGAGTAAGGATCCAAGCTATCTTCCTAGTGGGCCCTTATATCCCATAATACCTGACTCTCTCTGAGCCACCACACAACCCAACTGGATTTTTCCTTCACACTGCACCAGAAAAAGTGCTTCTCCTTGTTTCACAGAAATCTCCTTACAGCGGTCATGAGTGAATATTCCACCCTTGAGGAAGAGTTAAAAATATTCCCAGATGAGCTCTCATGTGGACAGCAGTTGAGAAAAATCTGTTGCAGCACAGTGAATACTGGATGCACAATATCAATAAATTAACCATCCTGCAGAGAATTCAATGCTATTGCAATGCCTTTCAACCTGCATGTCAATTAGGAAAACACAAAGACTCAAGAAAAGAAACAACGATTGCTGCCGAGATTGAGGTGGAGCTAATGATGACTAATGCACTTGTTATGGAACATTCTTCCATTAATTCCCCTAGAGAGGCAGTAAATCTTGTTATCTAATCTTACACACACGTCCCTAACCTGCGCTTACTTTCGGCAAGCATGCTAGGCACTTTCTATGCAGAGAGGGAGCCAAAATGCGTATGGTTTTCTGTAAGAAAGACAGTTAAGGTACTTCTTTTGCAGAACAGCAAAAATTCTGAAAGGTGAGAGAAAAACTCAAGTATAACTAAACTGCACAAATGTGCTTAGAAGTCTGAAATGGAATGAGTTTGGAATAGGACCTCATCTCACAGTCATACCAAGATAGGCAGAGTTGCTCTTCTCCTTGAAGGAAACCTGAAAGAGCAGATTTTCAGCTATATCAAGAGTAAAGATTAAAAATATTTTCCATAGAATATTCTAAGAATGCTTTGCAGCATGATTACAAAAACAAACAAACAAAAAAAAAAAACAAAAAAAACACAAACAAACAAAAAAAAACAAAACAAACCAAACAAACAAAAAAACCCAAAAACAAACAAACAAACAAACAAACAAACAAAAACAAAAAACAAAAAACCACTTATAATTCGTTGAGAGGAAAGTATTGTTCATGCAGAATATTCTCTGAAGAGATCTTGGAAATTATTACAGTCCATTTGATAATATATTGCCTAATAATAGTTTCCTTTTCCCTTGTGGTCCCGTCAGCTGAAGTGATTCATGATGAATTCATACTACATGATAAAGTTATCCAATGATTTCTGAATAATGATTAAAAATGTTAGTACTGTTTATTGCTCTGGCTCAAATACAAGAAGGAGCTAATAAGATAGTCAATAAATACCTCAGTATTTCATAAGTACTATTCTCTGCAGCCAGAATTATATACAGGTGAAAACCACAGATACCATAGGGGAGAAAGGCTGTAAATAATAAAATATAGTAGATAAAATATTTGCATTATGGCAAACTACCATTTATTCCAGTCACATATCATGACATATGAAGGGTTATATATAGCTTTAGGCACTCAGTCTTTATATTATGTAAGATTTTAGTCAAACAAGACCAGGAAACTCACTGAATGTTGTTACTGATATACGACGAGTTTGAGCAGATCTGGGCAAATCAAACACAAACTTCACATAATTGATGAAAAATCACTACTATTGCTTACATTATGGATAATGTGTAGCTGTTTAAAACTGGATGGATACTAAAGCCATACCTGAATGTTATGCAGAAACGGGAATAGTTATTAGCTCTCATTTTGTTTATTCCTGATGTGTGTTTTTTTTTCCCTGGGAGGAGGATTTCGTTTAGCTGGAAAATATCTACACTGTACAGCTGCCCCTGTGGAAGTCCATCTGTAACAAGTTTGGGCTCCTTAATGCTAGTTTAGGGTCCCATTCCAAACAAATGTGCAATTGCCTTGATGTTGACAGGTGCTGAACGCTAGAAAGACTAAAGTATGGCAGGTCCCATATCACCAGACTTCGGCCATTTGTCTGTGAGATTTAGTCTTCCCTTGCTCATGTTTAGAGACCCAGGGAAATCTCCATCACCTTTCTTCCCTCTCTCCTCCTTCAGTGAACTGCAAGAAAGAGGGTCAGGGAAGATGCCAGTAGCCTTGGAGACCAGGGTTGCACCCATGTTTCATCCAACATGGGCATTTGGGATCCAGCTCTTCACCCAGATCAGCTCCACAGAGATTTTTCTCCAGACTGATGCTCTAACTGCTACTAAAATTTGGAAGGTGCAGTTTTTCAGACCTAACTCTGCCACTCTGTTCCTACTGGCTTTTGCTTTACTAATTACAAAGGCCCCTACCATACACTCATGCCTGAGCAGAGTATCTGTGGATGTGAGAGAAGGGGATCTAAATAGTCCCAGAATACCAAGAATAGGAAGATTTATACAAATGCATACAGACAGGAAAAACATAAATTTTAAATGCCCACAAAAATAAAGAACAACCACAGAGACAAATTCAATTTTCATTTTTTCACAGCACAGCACAAAACCCCTCCCTCTCTTTTCTTCATTAAGTTCAGTTGGAACTTGTGCTTAAAAGACCTTCAGTATTTAATGCAGAAATGAGATACTCATTAAATGTTTGTTCTTTAAAAACTCTCACTCTGTAAAGGGAATTCAATCTGGTTCTCTTTAGATCCCCATGTTAAAGAGCCTTATGGTGGGTTTCTCATAAGCAACCTCTAACTATTTTGGCTTGCTGAAAGCATAATGTGGAAAAAAGTGCATTTATTTGAAAAACAAATCTTGAAAGTTTAGCCATTAGCCTCAATGCCAATAAAATCTTCTGGTTCAGTCTGGAGTCTCTCAAGGGTAAATGTACAGGTGCTAAGTGCTGAGCAGCTGTGGCAAGTGATGAATTTAGGGAATGGTATGAAGTTTAAAAAGCAAGATGACCAAATGAGATACATTTTACAATCAAAGACCAAGCTTATGTTAAAAATTAGAATGCCTTTATAGATGCTTTTGTTTTTCCCCTGAGCCTTCTAAAATCAGTATGGCAGCTAACGCAGAGCTAACAGTGAAAGTACTGAGTACTTCTGGTAAGTTCTGGCTCTGTGAAAAGCTGAAGCATAACAAGTTTGTGGATTATTATGATTTTTAATGTGGGTGGTAGAATGAAAAGCACAAGATCAATGCTCTACTCTACTCATTTACATAAAAGCCTCCCCATTCTACTCAGACAGATCTAAGAATCTACACAGTGAGTGTAAACAAAATTTGCACATGTTTCTAAGCGCTTTTGCCTTGCCAGAATGGTATAAAGGAGCTTTAATGTTACTGACATTCTTATGCTATGAATAAGAAATTATTGGCTTCAATTAAGTGCGTCTATGCTGGTGCCATGTTAGCCACAAAGTGATGTACAAATAATCCTGTTTCTTGACCTGAAAATTTATGGCTGTAAACATTACATTATCACAGTTTAGAAACCAACCAGCAAGCTAGTCCATCCATGCAGGAGGCCTCATGTGGAGCTCCATGGGTGCTTGCATGGGCACTCAGAGCTCCTCTCCCCATCTGCACCAACCTGCATGAGATGGGCTGCTTCTGCTCAGCTCATGCCACTGGAAATGAGTAAAAGTTCCTCAGTAGTCCTCAGAGTTACACTGTTTTATAATGGGAGCCATGATGTAGGCCCATTTCTTTGTGTGGGAGGGCAGGGAGCTCTGCCACAGCACCAGGTGGGGAAGAGAAGAACCCTGTACTTGGACAAGCTGTAAAAGTCAGAGACAGCTCAAGAACAAGCCATGATACCTTGGTATAAAAATCAAGCTGAGAATGAGTCTCTGAGATATCTCTTGAGTAGGCAAAGCAATGTGCATTTGCATATTTGTTGAATAACATCCTCACAGGATCATAGATGGGAATCCTTGTACCTTTTCTCCTACTTAACCACTTGTCTCTGCTACCTACATGTCAAGCTCACCCTGAAATTTCCTCCAACTGTGTGTGGCTCCTGACAATACCATGAGCCGGTGAAGTTGATGGAAGGTTTCTTATAGCCTTCCAGGGAAGCAGGAACCAGCCCAGTCTTGAAGTAAAAACCATGTATTAAAAACATCAGTCTTCCTTTAAAAATGATCAGTCTAAATGTACATATTGGACCAACCACTACCAATATGCTTTTTTTTTATTTTTCTTACAAGTAAAATTAAACAGCTCATTTAATGAATTAGTGATTTTCTCCTCCATCATTAAGTCATTTCTAGAAAAAAAAAAATACTCCAAGTCCAACTGTATATTTATCATGTTTAGTGCAAAGTAAATCCCATACCAGTTCTTCTATCCTAGGCTTCCCAAACTCTTGTACACGCTTTATAAACACTATTAATCATGCAGAACCTGTCAGCAGTGTTAGCAAAGCACATAATGTATTTGGAACATTTGCAGCATAACAGCTTTGAATGTAAAGGTCACCATCCCCACATTAGCTCCATCAAAATAATTGGGTAATTTTCCTTTAAAAACACACAAAACAGTTTCTCCCAGAGATCCCATGTGGCAGCTGAATCTGACATCTGTGAAAGAAAGTATGGAGCTGCATGTATAGTATCAGAAAGCTGCATGGAAGATCAAAAGAATGTATTTGCTTATGTTAGCTCACAAACAGAGGAATGTCAAGCCCAGGAACTACACCAATGCATCCAAGTCAAGCCCATGCAAGAAAAGCATTTCTTTCAGGAATGATACATGATCATCATCAGGGTGTGGGATCCAGCTGGTCTGCTGAGCGCTTGAGGGGTCACCATGGCTGAATAAAGCCCCCTTCCTTCCTACTCTTCCTTCTGCTGGGAATGACCATGGGTCTTCTCTGCTGGGCATGGAAGCACAGGCTGACCTCCTCTGAAGTCATGCCAGCTCTACTAATCAATTAGCAGGGAAGCTGTCAGTGCTTCCTCAACTCTCCAGCTGCCCCTTCAGCTCTGCCTGTCCCACGACCCAGGGCTGCACCTTGTCCTTCTGCTCCTTTCTACAAAACCTTGCCTCCAACTAAGCTGATAGACAGCCACAGGTCCACAGCCACTCTTACGAATTACATACTAAGGGATGGATGATGAAAAGAAGGGATCATCTGTCTCTTCCACATTTGCTAGCACAAAGCCATCAGCCTCAGGCACTTGTACAGAAAAACATTGTTCTGAAAATCAGGACATGATTTTCTGTTCTCTCCGGTCATGGTAAGTGTCTTCACCTTTCTTTCACGCCTTTGGATACATATGAACCTGCAGGAACACGGTCTGGGTCTCACCCCAGATATTATATACAAGTGGAAAGCCCTTGAGACTTACAGAAACGAATCAAAACCATTAATGTGCTGGGGATTTCCATAGTTTAGGCAGCAGTTTCTAGCACAATTGCAACCAAACCTGTGTTGGCTGCAAATATTCTGTACTGATGGGTCTGAAAGGAAGCTCTCAAGGTTTACCTTTGGACTCTGAATTTCATGTCAATCTGCTTCTAACATGCCATGGGGCGGATTTGAAGGTAAGAAATGTTTAAATTTTAAACAAACCCTTAAGCACAATATGCTCTCAGAGTAGCATAGGTTCATGGCCTCTTCATTGTCTTCAGGCCTCTGCTGCTCAGGCAGAGGTGTCCCAGGAGCAGCTGTGGCACACGACTCAATGTAAGGAAAAGATGAGATCTAGGGCAGAAAGGAGTCAAAAAATCCCTCTGAGGAGGGTGGTGTGCTGAGGTGGGATGCATCCCTGTCTGTCCTGGAGCTGCCCGAGCTCCAGCTCCCAGGTTCAGTGTCTCCCCAGTGAGGTGGCATCCGTTCAGCACACTCTTTTCAGCACTTGCACTTCAGATGGCATTGCACAACGGTCTATAACAGTCTGTGACTGGCAACACCAGACACATGGGGTCTGTCAGATCAGTCAGCAACTGGGCACTCTTGACACACGGAAGTAAGTAAAGAGAAGTCTGCAAGTTTGACAACACTTAGGAAGGTTCAGCAAGGACATTACACACAAATACAGACATTACACAGCCATTTTTATGGAATGAGAGGTGATCTGGGTCAAAATAACACAAAATAAACTCGTGATATTTTAGTGACTGGATTACATTCCCTCTTTTGCAAATCTGGTGGGGAGAAACTTTCTTCAGCTTCACTTTCAATGTTTTTATTAAAAAAGGCTGCTTCAGGACTTACTGCCTGATAATTCTCTACCATGATACACTGATGCAGCCCTAGCCCATAGCTTTGTAGGATGGAAACTGGAAGTTCTTTGAATACCCAAAGTGTGCCTCTTTTAGTCCGAGATTCTTATATATAAGAAGTTGAAATGAAATTATTGCATCATATATGCTCCATTTTGGTCCTAAATCACTGCAGGAAACAAGTAGAAATGTAATGGGGAGACTATTAAAATTTATATGTAACTCCAAGAAGCAGGCATATTTTCCTTACTATGAATCAATTAGCATTATTACATAATTAGCATTAAAAAAAAATCCTAAAAAAAGATTTCCAAAGTAGCCATAACAATCCATAACCTAACTATTGCTGCTCCTTTATGTATAAGCTCATTTCAAAAAGGATTTGCAGATAGAAAGCCACAGAAGACCAGACACAATGAGTGTTGTCATGAGAAAAGAAACACACGTTCACTTTTATCTACGAGCTAAGACATTGCTGCAAAAACCAAGCTTCCTCCAAATGAAACAAATTTGGAACCAATAAAGGCTTCTCTGTACTGCACACATCTACTTGTCAGAAGACATAACTGCTTCATGAAGTTATCTGTATAAACTATTTTATTTCACGTAGTCAACAGTCACTCGAATAAATGAATTTCAGCCAGAGCGTCAGTTTTGAACTTTCCCAGATTTGTTACCCTGGAGCTTGGAAGATGACTCCTGCCATTTGGGGTATGCTCTAGTGAATGGTTTCCATGTGCTGGGTGCCTCAAGCGGTGGTGTGAACCCTGGGTATCTCCTTCACAATCAGACAACCGTTGTCTTCTAGCTTTGAAATAACTCCTGTCACGATAACTTTTGTGAGAACATGCCAATGTGCAATGTGTACCCCTTGGAGCCAAGTTAGCATATGTGTTACCATGGGTTAGAGCCACAGAGAAATAGATCTATCTTCCACTATTTGTGTTCTGAACTGAGAGCTTTATGGCTCAGGGAACATAAATCTATCCAAATGAGCTGATGTTAGAGAGGAGAGTCAAAGCACGCAGCCTGTCAGGATGACCAGCACTACTGATAGAATCTTCATGGAAGTATAAGTAATAAAATCACTTAAATCTGTCCAAACGGCAGACTGGAAAATTCATCAAGTCTTTTGTACCCAAGGAAATAACCAGAAATAGATTCTTTCAACAACACTGAATTCTCATCCAAAGGCACGCTGATGTTTCTGAATTTCCTAGTGTCCTCATCCTGAGATAAGGTCACCGTGTCCTCAGTATTACGAATCTTTCCCTTCCTAGTAATGGGCTAGGCCAAGCTGCTCTCGCACTGACCTTACATGGCATGGTGGGAGAAAAACCACTTTAGTTCACAGCCATTTGATTCATTGCTGTCACTTTAAATGGGTGCCAACAGCTAGATTTTGGAAAGGAAAACTGGCCTTTGGCCACCAGCTTGTTTTCAAATAATTTTAGCCAAATCCAGATCCCAAGCAGAGAGAGGGATGAGGCTCTGCACTTTGCTGCTCATCTCTTGTAGAGTCTAGGGACCCTTTTAAAGCCATAAAGCTATACCTACAAAGGGAGACAGATGGGGAATCAAACACAGTCCAACACATTGGGAAAGAGGGAGTGAGAGTGGTCAGTTCAGAAGATTTCTTTCCAAATGGCAAATGGCAGCTGCTGCTCACTCTACCAAAGTTGCATCAAAATGCTGCCTTTCGGCCTCCCTGACAAGTTTTACTGAGCCCATATCATAGAATCATTAAGATTGGAAAAGACCTCTAAGATCATCAAGTCCAACCACCACCCAACACTACCATGACTATTAAACCATGTCCCCAAGTGCCACATCTTCATGTTTTGTGAATACCTCCAGGGATGGTGACTCCACCATCCACGTGGCCAATGCTTCACCACACTTGCAGGAAAGAAATTCTTCCAAGCAACCAATCTAAGCCTCCCCTGGCACAACTTGAGCCCACTTCCACTTGTCCTATCGCTAGTAACCTGAAAAGCCAAGACACTGAGCACAAAATCCTGGCCCCACTAAAGAAAATGGGAACAAGTCCCTCCCAGTGTCCAACCTCAGGAACAGGGTTTTAACCTCAGCTTCAGGCTCTGCCATTAGGTCAACACTTTACCCCAAAAACCATGTGGTCCCATCATGTTTCCTAGCTTTCTTGCCTGCACAGGAGAGGCATGTTTCCACCCCTTTGTGAGCTGCTTGGAGGTGAAGGGCTCAAAAGCCTTCCTGAGCACCCATGGCTGCTGTTGTGCTCCTTTTGGACAAAACAGAAAGGAGGATGCTGAAGCTGGGCCTGCAGGATGGGCTAGCACTTCTGATAAATACAATAAAAGCCGTCCCAGCAATTGGTAAACAGTGGTATAATTAGCAAATGTTTTTCTATTTACTTCCTTTAATATGCAATAGGGGGAAATGAAATAAAATGTCAAGGACTTCATCAAACAGATGGTTCTGCACTTATTATTTTTCTCCGCTGTATTGTTTGCGTCAACTAAAGAAGAAACTCCTTTACGAAGTGTGACTCATGGATTCCTGGGAAGCTGCATTCTCAGCAGGGGAGAAAGGAAAGAGGAGGGAAGAGGACTCAGCTCATGGGCTTTTATTAGGAGTATTATTATGTCTCATTAATTAATCTGACTGCCGCTTTAGTGACGTCTCGGTCTCATTTCACAGGAAAAAATTACTCTGGATTGCCAAGTTAAATAGACAATTACAGGAAGACCAAATTATGCCTACATTGCATTCCCTCAGGGCAACAGGCCAAGTTCATGTCAAATCCATAATAACTAGACTACCCTCACTAAAAACAGCTCCTGTGGACATACGTCATGAACCATTTGTAATCTACACAGAGGATGTATTGATCTTCCTTGAGCTTCCTTTCTCATAAACTCATAATAGCAAAGACAGGATTTTTTGAAGTATCTCTCTGCAGCACATATGCAGAACATAACCTGTGTTAACTCCAATAAAGCCTAATTAAAGCATAATAATTAGCTGTTTAATTTCCTTTTCCTATCCCAAGGGGCAGCGGCCTAGAGAGCAGGAGGAGAAGCTCAGTACATTTCAGAGAAGAAATGAAAGAAAAATCCCACACTTGTATTTTCCCTGAAGAAAGACACACAGGTAAAATCCAGCCAAGGTTTCTCTTTATCTGGTGAAATAAATTTTCTAGATCTGCTTGGACTACAGAAGATCTGAGAGATCCCCAGGAAAAGGAGGGATGTGAAAGAATGCATCCAAGCGAATGCTTAAATACTAGTTGACATCAGAACAACTTAAGACCTTCAAATCTCGCTATCATAATTCCTTCTCTCATCTGCAAACCCCAGCTCTTGATCTATTCTTTCTCTCTTCCTCTCACGTGCAGGTCTGCCCTTTTCTCCTTGCCCTCAACTGACAGCTCCCAGCTGGATGGGCCACATTGTTCCTAGTTCCAGTATGTTCCCAGACCAGTTCCCTAAATTCTGGTGCTTTGAAGTCTTTCAAAGCACTTGTTTCCTTACTCAGGGCAATGACTGTCAGTGGCTCAAAAGAAACGTGTTGATCGAACCAGAGCACCAGGAGCCTGGCATGGTGGGACAAACCTGTCTCTTCTTCCTCCTCCCAGTTCTGATTCTTCTCAGCATTTCTTTCAGGCTAGTAACAATTTGCTTTTTTGTTATTCCCCAGCTTAGTCTTCATTTATGAAGAAACTTTTTGGATAACACTGTGCCATCCTCACCTACCCTGAGCACGCATCTGGCTTGTGGCCCCTGACCATTGCAGGAGATCTGAGCCACCCCTCCTCTTCTGGCAAACTTTTCCTTGTCAGAGGATGCACATCCTCTTGTTCACTTTCCCTCAGAGGTGGAGGTGAGCTTAGTCACCAGCTAGACCTGGTGGTTCACTACCACCACCATCCTGCCCAACACTGACAGCTGTGGGTAAAGCGATCTGCAATTCAAACACCACCATTCTCCAGCTCACATGCAGAAGTAATGCCTTCCTCCTCCTTCAGCTCCATACCTCTAAGCACACCATGGACTATTCCCTCCTGCTCCACACACCAATATACACACACACATTTCTTGCTCCACAGTCCTGTCACCTCCTTCCCCAGACAAAGAGGGTTGTTTTGTTTTGCTTTTATTTTTTTTTTTGTAAAACAGTGACAACAACTTAAGATCAAGCCCCTGAGGTGCAGCCAGCTGAGCATGAATATGTCTGTCAGCCTGGTGTAAATTTTAGCATTGTGCTGCACATCTATTCTGTTGTTCTTGGCAAGTGGGGATGATGTCCTAGATGCACAGTTCACACTGGTCAGGACCAGCACAACAGAAAAGCACAACTTAACCTCATGGAAATGCCTTCCAAGCTAGTGTGGGGATCCTGGAAGGAGCTTTGTTTTCTCTTTCTTGCCTTAATGCTATACAAACAAGCAATGAGTGTCATTAAATCTCTGTTCCTTTCCCAGGCTATAACGCTCTTTCCTTTTTTCTCTCCACTGCTCCAGTTGGATTTTTCACGATCCAAGCCAACCTATTCAAGTGACAAAGCAGATCGCTCTGCAAAGTGGCCTCCAGCCAAAATTATGACCTTTTTAACAGTGAGGTGAAATGGCAGCATTTTGATTATCATGGTGCTTTTGTTTTGGAGCTAGGAAAATTGTTTTTCCTTCTTTAACAAGAAAGAAGCTATTTACCTTATGAGCAAGTTGCTTGGCGTGGAAAAGAGTAACAATTTTACAAAACTGTCAAAAGCTGGTGACAAGATATTCCATGTTTTACTCCGGCATTCATGAAATGTTTTATCAATTCCTCAACTCCTGTTAAACTTTCCTTTTAAAAACAATTACTGGATCTTCAAATAACACTGCTGAGAAGTGCACAAATGCCCACAGCATCCTATGCGTTATTTTGAGATGCATGAAGCATCCTTTCTCATTAATTTTAGAACTAAAAATTCATTAAAAAGGGAAAATATCAACAAAAAATGAAAATTCCAAACAGTCTTTGTGTTGGAGGCTGATCTGCAGAGGACTGCACACTGATAAAGGCTTTCCTGTTCTGAAATAGCAATAGGAAGAGGTGGAAGCATCAGCTTCTTGTTTGGTTCTCAGCTCCAGATCTAAGTGAAGGGAGCCTGAGCCATGTTCCACTCTCCTCTATTTTGCTGGCTTTTGCCAATTTAATCTTGAAGGTTTTTTTGGTTTTGTTTTTGATTTTTTTGCACAGAGTCCACTGGTTCTGCTATAACCTCTTTGCAAAATAACTGGGGGATCATCAGCACAAAGATTTTTACAACAGTGCAAGAGGAATTCTGGGCTAAGAAGGGAAACTGCACGTAGCACAGAGCGCTGCCTCTAGATTGCTACTGAAAATATTTATAACAATGATTTGAAAAACCTCATTTCACCAGATATTAATATCCACAGAAAAACATAGTGGCACGTCATACAAATGCTCATATAGGCTAACTTTCAAGCTTCAAAGTCAGAATCTTCTTTTTCCATACCAAAAATAGGTCTACGTTCTGTATTTCAGCAGCAGCTTAGGCTATCCAGCGAAGGGTTTGTGCACCTAGCTTGCAATAGCTTTACAGGGAATGAAAAACCTATGGCAGTTAAAACAGCAACATTTTCTTAAAGTTTAGGGCCTCCTTCTTTTGCCTTCTCCTCTGGAGAGATTTGTAAGTGAGGAAGAAAAGCTTGTGGGTATGGGAATGTGTGTATCACCCTTTTCTTAAGGCATCCACATTATTTGCTATTGAAGGTACAAAGAAGCACAACAAGCCCTAACCCTCTCTGTAGGGAGGTGAAGCCCTCCCTGTACTGCATTATGTGTATTAACAGAGCTCTTTTTCTGCAGGTGTGGACATCTGTCTGATTTTCTACCCTGGTCAATTCTTGTTTAGTTCCTTCATTATTTATAATCTACTGCCCAGTGGAGAAACTCTTTATGAGGAGGGCAGCTACCAAGCTTCACATGTCAACAGCATAATCTTCTGGTGTATGTTTTCTCTAAAGAACCTTCTCTCACTTTATGGTCCACCTGCCAATCAATGGTGCTATGGAGAAGGTGTTTACAGGCAGAGGTGCTGCAACACTTCACCTCCTCTGGCAGCATTATGCAGTTGTAAAAGTCATCATGTAATGTCTCACTTCTCCAAAGCAGGAGATGTCACACAGCGTGATGAAGATGCTGTCAGGTGTGTACTCCTCCAGCAGGCCAGGGAGAACATCTGTCATTAACATTTCTGCTTCAGCTCTATGTGCACCTGGATGTTCTTTCTGCAAGTTCTTGCATTATTTTTCCTCTGTATACTCAGACATCCTACAGTGGGTTTGCTATCTTGCATGGGTTGCCAAGATCAAAGCATTTGCCCAACAGTTGGAAGAAAAAGTGAAGAAATTAATACCAAGTAACAATAATTTTTTGAGAAGAGAAAACTTGCTTCTTTTGTGGCTCACAAAATATTCTACGTAATGTACGTCTTGATGTTTTCTTTTACAAGGCTATAGCAGTAAAGAATCAACTTCTATCCCATTAGATAGAGCCACGGTAGCATGCTTCAGAGTGGTAGGACATAATATAGAATTTGTTCAAATGCTGTCAAATAAATCTTAGTATTGAGGACATGAAGGAATCACACTGTAAATAAGCTGAAAATAGGGAATCTGTAAAAAAACCTCAGTGTCAGGATAGCAGATGGGGTTCATGATGTCTACTGCATAGAGGACTTGGATTTTCTTTCATCTCTTTCTATTTCAGCTAAAATAAGATTTGAAAGCACACTTCTTTCCCTGGAAAGGTGGAATTGCTAAGATGTTAGAGGAAGAAAAGGTATTGTGTTTTGTTTACTCAGTCTCTGCTTGTTTAACCCACAAGAGATTCTTGCACATAGTGCAGTTAATGCTTTATCATTCACATCCCTTATCATGGGCTGAGGGCATGTATTGTGCGTGAGTCATAATTAGCTTGTTTGTATAATACTAAAAGGAAAACAGCCCCCTATCTCACTGTCACACTAACAGTAAGCTGACACATACTTAATCAAAATAGAGGATGCTGAATTAATTCAAAGAAGTTGACTTTCAAGAGGGACAATTGGAAAAATTCTCCCACAGCTGTTAGTCACTCAGGCGGAATTCAGCCAAACACAAGATGAAATTTGTCACTTTCATTCCAGAATTAATCATCTCTCAGAAATTATTAGTTTGCTTTAACATATTTCCAGACTTTGTCATGAAGCAGATGATGAATGAAAGACTGATGCATCTAAATATTAAAAGGCTCAGACACAAGAAAAAAAAATCTGTGGGGAAACTTCCTTGCTCACTTCTGACACAAAGCCAAGAGCACCTTCCCGTGCCCTGGCAAAGCCTGCACCAATGGAAAAGTTTAGGGAAAAAAAGAGACATCCAGTTAACCAGTTGCTCAGAAACAAAATGACGAATAGTACCATTTGTCAAAGGATCTCATTTCCACAGCTGGCTCTTTGTTAAAACATTACAGGCAGAGGTTGCTGAAGCAGGAAAACTAAGCAATTGCTGTCCCTTTGGCTGCTCTGCAAGTGCTCCAGGTGGGACTGGCTGTCCGGTACAGCTTTAGGTATTCCAGAAGTCCTATAACATCCACTGACGTAACACAGGATATTTGAGTAGGCTCCACTGGCAGCACTGTCAGGTATAGAAACAGCATGAACAGATCTAGACACCTGGTCAAAGGATGACCCAGCTCAGCAAAAGCCTGGCAGCAGAAAGGCAGAAAGAGAAGAAACATGGTACTCTGGATACCTATGTCAGTTCATTCTAATTTTTTTTTTCACTTGAGCAACTATGTGCCTTCCTCCTCTAGGGCTAACACTTAGATACCTATAGGATCAAGGAAAAGAAACCAGGGCACAAAGACACTTACTTCCAGAGCCTATGCAGGCATCCTATAAGTATGCATCTAAGTTCAGTATTAAATACAGCAAAGAGCAAACATCTCCCCACTTTACATCAAATATTGTGCCCTCTTTTCAGGTTTATACCAGTTACTTGCTTGCCCAGCAAATAGTACTTTTGTTACACAGCATCATATCAATGTAGTTACTAAAGATCTGTGTGGGAAAAGAATCAATACTTAGAAGTCTGATGGAAGTACCTTTGATTTATTACATTAATAATACACAAGTTTTCTCTTACAGATAATAGGGGGAAAAAAAGGGTGTGGGGAGTTTTTATAGGTTGGCTAGAGTCACTCACATGTCTCCTGATTTAGGTGAGTAATAAAACTGTTACAAAATGCATTTGGAACAAGTCACACCGCACGTGCCTGACAGTCTCTTTTGAAGCTTAATGTTTGTTCTCCTCAATTTTCCTTCCTTTCAGACTCTCTGGCTTTTTCTTGACAATTTGTTCATCAGAGTTCTACTTGCGTTTACAGCATCACAACTGAAAACTCACATGGACTGAGTCAGAAACTAGATGGTCCTGCTCTGGCAGGGGGGTTGGACTCGATGATCTCTGGAGGTCCCTTTCAGCCCCTAACATTCTGTGATTCTGAGAAATGGTCATCTCATCCATACCGTATTCTTAAGCACAGACTAGTCAAGCCTTTGGGGAAAAAAAGTTCAATGTCAGATGATTAGTCATGCTAGCTTCATACCTCTGAGCAGTGAATTACTCATTTTATATCTTCAGAAGAATTAAAAAAAAAAAATAGAAGAATGCAAGTCATGATTTAAATCTGTCTCTCTTGGAGTAGGCAAAGATACAAATTACTTAGTGAAAGAATCATGCAACGTCATGAGTGCTGAATGCTGCTGCTTGTATTTGAGAGGCAAACACGTATCTGAGAGGATTAAATGTGATGTATAAGCAACCTTTTCCAACTCTGCTTGAAAAGCTACAGCAACTACAGTGTTAATTTGACATTATTTGACTTCTTCAGCCTACCAGGGAGGCTTCCTGGGAAAGCAAGAAGGAACCTTGTGGCAGCTTTCAGGCTGACTGTCAGATCAGCTTTTAGACAATTAGTTTGTCACACAAAGGACACACTGACTTTTGGTTGTAATTTGGAGAATGGCAGTTTATGCCCAGAGGAGGACATTTTAAAATGCCCTACACAAAGCTCATTTCGTTTTGTGGCCATCTACTGACAAAAACAGGTAAGCCACCATGTGTCTGACCACCGTTCAGAAAAAGCTGAGGTGTTGGTCCTCTGTTGTTCTGGGTTAGGGCCCTTGACTGTAGAAGTCTAGGTATTTCCAAAAACACCCTTTATTTACTCAAACGATAACATGAAACAGAGTATTTAAAAGGAAACAAAAACCTTCACCCTAACTAAAAAGAAAACCTTAATATAAATCTGTTTATGAAATACTGTTAATAAAAACAGAGTAAGTGAATTCAAGGAAGTTTCAGTACGTAACAATTCCCCCCATCTGCACCACAAGTATTGTGACAGCTGGAGTCTCATGCTCATTTGTCACACAAGGATTAATTCAACTTTCACATTCACAGCAGAGAAACAAGAGCATCATCTCCCACGCCCCAGCAGCCCCAGCTTTTCTTTTGCAGCTTCTCCTGCACTCTGTGCCCTCACTGCCTGGCTCCTTGGGTGCTGGTAATGCCACTTGGGTTTGACCATGGGCTAACTGTACTAGGATGTCCTCCCTGATCTTGTGATTGGTCCTTACCTTCAGCCCTACTTGTATAGGCGCATAAGGCTGTGATGTACAGCCAGCTGAACAGCTCGCTCTAACACACACCCAGTGGTGCCCCGGGTCTCAGCCTTGTGCTGTCTTTTCCCGAGACTACGATGAATCACCTTGGATTCTCCATACAACAGTGTCCTCTCTCCCTCCAGAAACTCCTCTGTCATCTTTTGTGCTGCATGTTGGTATCTTCCAGCACCGTGAGCCAGCTGCTGACGCAGATCAGAATATCCATAGGCAAGCAGAGATGGTACAGAGAAGACCATATTGTTTGCAGATGCACCTTTCTGGCTTTGCCTCTTGCCAGCATGCACCCAGGGCAGCAACAAGTCTAGGTGTGGTGCTGAGAAACGCCCTAAGACATGCCTGAAGAGGATACCCAAGCCACATGTAGTCATCGGCAAGCAGCAGTGCATGGCCCAAGCTTCCCCAGTTAAATCTCCCCTTGGTTTTGTGTCCTCTTACATCCCAGCCTACTCTAAAATCCTATCCAGCCCTGGTCCTGAGGGTGTCTCCCCGATCTTTGCTATCAAGTCAGTGCAAAGCAGAGCAAACAGCATTCACAGCCCCAGCCCAGTGCCAAAATCACTTAGCACAGTGCTCTTGCAGTGGTAGATGTCATTAATTACACAGCAGCTAGGGAAGGGTCATCCTCTCAGTGCAAATATTTATATGAGGAGCCTATGGCAAATTTCTCCATTCTTGACACTTCTTTGTATTTACATCCTTAAATAAAACTCCTCAATAACTCCCCAAAATGAGCCATCCCAAACACACTGTTGGACTCTCAGTTAATGCCAGTTGTAATCCTTCTCCTCTGAAGCAAATCCTCAACATCCATTAAAACCACTTAAACCATCCATTAAGACCAGCCTTCAAAGCTTGCCCTCAAACACCCTGTCCCCCAAGCTAATCATTCCTCCCATGGTCCTTCTTCCTCCTGACCAGGAAGAAAAAAATCACTTTAAGACATGCTTTAAATCCTGGCTTATAATTCCAACAGTTTTCTACTGATCCCATTACTCTTGTGCACACCCCAGCATCATCACCTGGGCTGCACTTCAAGCAAATGCCCTTTCCCTTCTTCCACAGTCTTCTCTGATTAGAGTAATTTCAGAGAGTACTCAGGAAGAAAGAATCAGGAGGAAGAATATTGCAGCATGGTCATGTAAGAGGATATAAGTGGAATAAGCAAGCCACAAAGCTACTCATTGCCTCTTTCAACCAGGGCTGCACAACAGCCTGAAGTGAAATTCAAAATGTAGACAGTTATTGACTGTAGCTGTGGATATTAATTACCAGGGCCTAAGTCACACAGTGACTGGCAAAACAAGGGTGTCCCCTGGCTCTCCTAAGCAGCCTGGGACCACACATGCATACAGCAGGCATCAGGTGATGGCATGCCCTGCACAGAAGATACATCTGTGGCTGTAAGAAAGCCCACAGCTCTCAGAAGGACCCTGCAGCAAGGTCATAGCAAAAGCCTTGGAAGAAACCAGGTGACAATAGGGTGTTGCCCGAACCAATGCAATGCCAGACTGATGGCTCCTCATCCAGGAAAGCAGTTCCTTTAGTCCTTCACATAGGTCAGATTGGCTTCTGCACTTGGTCACCAGACAGTGAGATTAAACACTCATGAAAAGAGGAAGGAAGAGGATTGTTTGATTGTGTATTGCTATACAGCACAAAAGCAAGCTTGGCAGATGAAGCATGAAAGGTAGAACCATGTCTACACAATAAAAATTTACTTATGACCTGTCTGTGCCTCCTCTCACTAAACAGCTACTCTAAATTTATTTAATCTAAATTTGCTCAAAGTGGTTCACACATTTGGAGTCTGCTGTTTGTATATGGGCCACCCAAAAAAAAAGAAATACGGAATAAAACATGGAGGCGGGGCAGGGGAGGAAGAACAGATCCAGATGTCTATTTTAAAAAGGTGATTGATCAATTTTTTTTTTAAAGAAAAATGCCAAATGATTGAAACATTAACTTTTACATAAGCACACCAGTTTTAACTACAATTAACTACAACTGAAATATTTTCATGTGTTCATTCCCTGTCGTAGACCCCTGTCAGAAAGAAAAAGAAATTTCAAAGAAATAGTCAGAGTACTATATTTTCAATTATTCCTCCCATATGCCCTATCCTGGTTCAGCGATGGGCATTTTCCAGTCTAAATATAAGCCTTTTTTCCTGTTCTTTATAGGAAGCTTCTATAATATTAATTCCTCTTACCTAAAAAAAAAATAAAAAATAAAACCCACATTAAAACCCTTCACCTTTTCCTTTCCCAAGAGAAATAGTCTAAAATATGAATATATTTTCTTTATATAGTATCCTGGATTAAAGATATTTTGGAATCAGAAATTTGGTTGGTAGAATTTGGTTTCTGCAGCTGTTCTCTTAGCTGCAATGGAAAAAAAAAAAGTTTCTACTCGTACCACCAAAACGACTGAGAGCCTAAGGGTAGAGGCATCCTCAGTCTGAAAAAAATCACATGAAATGTCTCTGTCACAGGACAATCCACACCAACACCACGGATACATACTGGCACAAAGAAATGACATGCAGCTTGGGCTCTTTTATGCCCCACAATGAGCCAACCTCCAGTTCTGTAAGTCTGTAACATATAATATACTTTGCTTCGTAGCAAAGGTCTTCTGCTATGCCACCCATGCAAAGAACCACCCCTATCTCTAGTGCTTTTCTAGCAACTGATTGTGCTTAACCTGCTTCATTAGTACTGGCCAGGGGAAATGACGTTTCCAATTAAAATGTTCAGCAGAGCTACTCTTACCATACCTTTTTGGCTCACAAGTCTCATTGTGGAACTGCAAAAAGAGGAGAAAAAAAACCAGCACTGCAGGTACAGATCTCTCAGTTATTTTTGGCCAAAAAAAAAAAAAAAAAAAAGAAAAGGCAACAATGGGAATCTGTTCCTCACCACAGACTTTAAGTTCAGGACTGCTTTCTGTGCTCACTTGACAAATTATGTTTCTCTAAAAGCAACTACCTTTGGGTTGAAGAACGGCCAGTCAAGTGGGTAAACCAACACACAGCTGAAAATACACAGAGATACATAGAAAGATCTGTGGCATCTTCGCTGAAAGATGAAAAAAGAAATACTTGTAAAAAAAAAAAAAAAAGGCAGACTTGGGTAAAAGTAAAGCATCAGAAAAGAAGAATACATTGCTTACTTGTTTCTGCAAGGATTCTAGATGGATGCAATAAAAGAGTGGCTGGGCCTTGGCTAACAGTCTCTATTAGATAAAAAGCATTCCTCAACAGGAAAGGTGATGATGATTAAGAGCCAAACTGATTGATGGGGACAACAGTGAGATGTGGCATATGTCTCAGCCAAATCATGCCATCTTCTCAACAGCCCAAGTGAGATGATATGGTCTGTGTCAGGCCAAAATCAGAGCCTGGCATATTTTTCATTGCAGCCTTCTGTTTCTTTGTAAAGACCTGAAGGTATTGAAATCTAGGCTGATACAGACTGTGGGGTCTCCCTCTCAAAGGAGAGAAAAGAAAGGGCTTAATCCAAACACGCAGATTCTCTTTTGTCCTATAAATTCCCAGTGTGAGTGTTTTTTATATTTGTGGTGTTTTTTTTCTCCTTTTCAATGATTTGAAGATGACACAAAGATCACTATTATCTACATGGGGAGTTGCATGGTCCCAGCCTGCAGCTCCAGTTTGCTTGGTTGCACCCATGAGAGCGCCCTTGAAGACAACTCCCTCCAATCTTGAGAAAGCACAGGCATGCAGCACAAGAACAAGGTGACGCCAAGGGAACTGGTGAGCCACTGTGGGGCTGCAAGCACGACTACCACCCAGCTCAACCCCTGGCCCAAGGGGGTGCTCCAAGGTTACAAGTTCTCCAAGTTATGGAGAAAATAATTTCTCAATAATTAGAAGAGCTACCTGCTGACAATTCTGGCATGCTATTTAAAACTCTTATCAAGGAAGGAAAACAGGAGATTCAATACACAGAAATATATTCCCCCACCTGGAAATTATGCTATAAAAAGGAAGTAACTTAAAATAGGAGCTAGGATGCAAAGTCATACAACATCCAGCTTCCCAGGCTCTGTGCAGACCCAGAGCTCAGACTGTAATAATCACTCCTGTTTCAGTAGCACCCTGAACCTTGAACCAAGAGGGACCAGTGTGTGATGGCTTGATTTTGGTTTCTCAACATTTAATGGCAGGGCAGGAGCAGTGCCTACATTTTGAGATCACCAGCCCCATCTTGTACATGCGATACAGAGGCCAGGGGGCCCACAACCAATGAAGTATCCATTTCGTGCCGTTTAGTGACTACCCACATAGAGGCAGTTTCTGCCACAGACCTCCAGCTGTGCCCTTTGCCATCTGCATGAAAAGGGAGAACATGCAACAGAATTTACCAGGCGGTTTTGCAGGTGCTCCATATGTTATGATGGAGCCAGAAGGTTAATTATGGTCAAATGCCTTCTGTTTCCATTCTCATACCCCTCCTCTCCTCTGTCAGCCAAAACTGACTGGGTAGCTGTAGTGATGTGAAAGGTCCCATCCTTGGGCAGTTACTTATTAACACTTTTCAGGATTTGATGAACAAGTGCTTCTCTCTGTTCGCAATATTTCAAGAGGTGAAAAGTTGGATGATAATGGATCTGAAAAATCAAAGGTGTCCTGTGAGTGAATCACATTCATTTTCCAGGCAAGTTGGACTCCTTAAGTCCACCTCCACAAACAAATAAGGATCTGAAATGAGGCAGGAGACTGCTGTAGGCATGTGCAAGAAAAAGGATACATTAGGCTCAGTTCTTGTAAGCCATCATATTACATGCTTGTGGTTAGGGGGAGCAATTTTATTGGAAAAAAATGTTTCTGAGTGAATTTTCCATATAAAAATAATAACTCTTTAATTGTGGATAACCCTGGGAACCATCTGGAAATGTCTTCATTTAAACCTCAGCACAAAGGGAACAAATTAAAACCCAGAAGAGATATCATGGCAATATGGGTACTTGTTCATTGTGTGACTATGTGTTCAGATCAGTTACCCCACTTCAGTATTTACACAGATCATGTTCATAGAACCTGAGAAGTCAGAAGTCCAAGAGCTTGCTGTACCACATTGCTAATTAACTTTGTCAAGAAGATAAAGAAGAAAAAAAGGTATTTTGTGCCCGATAGAGCAGTTGTGTGGTTTGGAGAAATGGGGATGAATGAAATTCTACTAGAAAAGACTCAATATTGAATCAAGGAAGCAAAAAAGAATATGAACCCTGTGTTTTCCAAAAAGCAGTTTAAAAAAAAAAAAATAGGTGAGTTGAGTATAGAATCCTTCAATTTTCTATCTATATGTTATTTTAACACGAAGTTGTCTTCCTCACTGTGGCTTCTCTACTCAGAGGTGCAGCAAAACTCAAAAGAACATAATACTCCTCTGTATCATCTTCTTTCCTCCCTTGGCTGCCCCTCTTACCAGAAAAAAATACAGTACGATCTGTTTGAGGTGGCCTAGTCGTGTTGACAAGCTAGTCTTTAACCAGAAGTCACAGAAGAATTATAATCAAAACCACACGGGACTATTTCAGGAAAGCATGTGGGCTGCTGGAGTGAAGGATCTACTGTATATGGAGAAACTGGTGTACCTCTCCTGTATTCCTCCAAAATGACACATGTGCCACAAATAATCTTTTAGGGTTTTGGACTGAAGCTGGCTGGCCTGGAAGATCTATTTACATTCAGCCCTTGTCTACATAACAAAAAGCTTGATTACCCCTCACCTCAACAGCACTGAGAACATACCCTGCTTTCTTTTACCCAGTTCCTGGAGGTCGTTCCTACTGAATAAACACAGTAAGAAATAGCAAGCAGAGGTCTCATATAGCCTCTAGGCTACAGATGGATCGTTACTCACACAACGCTTTTCTCCCTAAAAGCCCACACATTGTCAAGGTTATTTATAGGACTCCTCCCAGAGTAGCAGCTAGCAATATAAACAGCCAGTAAATTTCAGGGGGGCACTGGATGCAAAGACAATTCTGGTTTTGCACTTTCACTGGTTAATTTGGAAGGTTTTGTCTATGAACTTGGAGCCCTGTAGGATCTTCAAAGCAGAAATAATAAAATCAACATGGTTAAACATTATTTATTGAGTTGAGAGGTTGCAGCATCATGCCTGAAATTGTGGGTGGCTTTTTAGCAAACACCCTTTGCTGCTCCAGGGCAGGGGGCAGGCTCCAAACTGAAATGGGCCTTGTGCCTTCGTGAAGTTATGGCTTTGTTAGGTGAGATTTTCAAAGGTGTCACTGGAAGGTAACTGCTTAAGTGCCTCTCGGTGCTTTTGAAAACCTCTTCTGCTTTATGAAGCAATTTGGAAGTCCAGCCCCTCTGAAGTGCTCAGGCAGCATGTGATAGGCAGCGTGGCGCCCTGGTTAAATATTTAAGACTCAAAGCAGTGCCAGGAGCACCCGTTGCCTGCAGCCACACACACTTGTGGGCTGATGTCCCTAGCAAGCAAAGACAGCATTGCACCATGTGTGGGCAGCTACCAGAAGACTGCAGTGGGGCCACTGCTGGCAGAGGATGTCTTTCAATGAAGTCTAGAACATGCTTCTAGATCACTTTTCTCATGGTGCCCATGACTTTGTGAAGTTCAGCTTCAAATGTCTAATGCTTCATTTCCTCTCTTCTGCCAGCTCTTAAATGGGAATGAGTCATTTTTATTTGAACACTTGGCTTTCCTTGCAGTAGTCCTTGAAAAATGGAGTCAGCACATTACCTCGAAAGCTGACTATGCAAATAGATAGGACACGGGACTGGGAGTCAGGAAGCTACAGCTTTCATCTCAGCTCTGCTTTTAACTGACTATTACCTGCAGAAGGTTGCTTTCTCTCTCATTTCCGTTACAAATATTTGGACTGTGAGCACTTCAGAGTAAGGATAGCGCCTCCTTACAATTTTGGACAGCATCGGTCTTGGCAGAACTCTAATGTTAGGTAAGTCCAGCCACAATAGTAAAAAGCAGCCTATAGACAAGGTCCCAGGATAATCAGCATGATCATGGCAACAGAAACATTTTTCATCTGAAGACAGTAAGAGCTAAACCAAATTAAGCTAATGAAGATCTTGTACAACTCAGCATCTTGAATTTGCCTTAATATTTTCACCAAGTAATCCTTCTAATTTATCTACTGAAGATAAAGTGTGCTAATTATTCAGCTACACAGCTCTGACACTAAGTATTCCAGCTGTATAAATACAGAAACACTTAGGCAATTACTTTTGATTTAGATAATAGTTGTACTTGGTACTTTAGGGCTGTTTAAAGGAGCTGCTTTCTCTGTTAATGGCTAAAATAAAGCAGGCTGATGGATCTGTCATCAGTCCTGATGGGTGGACGCAGGCATCACAAACCAGTGCCCCACAGACAGCTATGGTTGGCACCTTGCTGGCAGTATGTCTCTGAAGAAAGCTCCATTCCTGAGTCGCAGAGAAAATCAGCTTTCCCCTGACTCTACTACCTTTAGAGACTGAAGCACAGAGATTCTACAGTCAGATCAGTTGGCCTGAATCTAAAAACTAAAAAAAAAAAAAGGAAATTCTGATGTCTAACATTTTTCCGAATACTCCAAAAGGTGCTGTGTTAATTCATCAACTCGTTCCCCCAAAACCTGTAGTGTTGATTCAAAATGATGCAACAAGCTAGGATCAAAACAGGAAACAGAAAAAGGAAGTATGGTGGTGATCATGAGGCCAGGCAGTAAATCAGCAAGGAACAAGCACATTTTTCAAACCATCACTTATTCATGTGATGTTTTTAGTTTTAACTTGGATTCACACTTCTCCTTGATCTCATGTCATCACTTCATGACAGCAAGTATTCAGGGTTGATATATAAAGTGATTTGTGAAACAGTGAAAGTAATTTGCTCAAGAACAGAAGTCACAAAAAGGTGAATGGAAAGGCTACAACTCTGACCAAAGTCAGGACACAACAAGAAGCACAACTATGCTTAGTCCCTGGCAGAGGAAAGTGAGCAGTGGAGCCTGTAGAAATACCACAGCAGATAACCCTTTCTTGGGACAGATTGCAATAGTACTATCTAATGAACAGAATATATACTTATATGCTTGTTTTCTCCCATTAAAATCCTGGGCTTTATTAGTAGGATTGGAGGGAGGCAAAGTGGGAAATGGGGAAGAAATTTCCCAGGAGAACATAGAGCAAAAGTAAACTTGCTGCAAAATAATTTTTTTATGGTCACCTACGCCTTGAAATTAGGAGAGTATACAGTAAGGTAAGTGCAACACTGAAATTTCCAGCTATTTAGGATACACCTGGATGCACTCCTGCAATGTAGGAGGTGCTCAGGTTGTAGCTAAAACAAGAGCTAAAATAAATAAGAGCTAAAACAAGAAACATGGAAACTCAATTAAAAGCCTCTGTGAGATGATAGGAACATGGAAAATTTGGGAGAAATATTTAGTCAAACTGCTCATATACTTCTTACAGGTGGATTGAGAACTTATTAAAAAAATGTGAATTATATTTGATAAGAGTGATTAACAAAGATTTGCTCCATGGCATTGATAGGCAGCTGGGAAAAGCATGGTTTGGCTGTTGGAAATCTTTCAAGTCCTATTCCCAAATAGATGTTACAAACAGTTGCTCTCTTTCAAAAACAGATCAGTTTTGAAGGGTGCAAGTGTTTGCAAATCATTAGATAGATTTTACCTGTTTTCAGAAGTACAGGAAGGACAAGATACACATCTACATTTGGTTAGAAGTCCAAATCTTGTGCAAAGACAGGTCTTTTTTTTGCTGAGTTTCTGAACGTTTCACTCTGAACTGTGCTTATAAGCTAAAGTCAAAGAACAGTTGAATGAAGTTCTATTGATAAGTCCTGCAAGATTTTGTTTCATAAATATGAAAATGTATTTTCCAAAAGGGATTGTGCCTGCCAATATCCTGGGAGGGATGTCAGCTCGGTGGCTGTGGTGGAGCAGCATGGGCTTTGAACCAAAGGTGAAGTTACCAGTGAACCTGGGTTTGAAAGTGACATGACTCCTCAGTGACAGGCAATTGGCTGTACTCCAGCTTGTATTTATTTGGTTGCCCAATCCCTCAACCAGTTGGGTTGAGTTTTGTAGTAGGATGAATTTTGGCTGGATCCTCTTAGCTGTAACAGCATACTGCGTTTTAATTTGGTTACTTTACAGTTTTCACCAAGAGTGAGCAACATGCTCTAGGAAAAGAAGCAGATAAGAGAAGCAGATTCTATGATTCTATAAATTCAATCTAAGCACCTTCACTGTTTTGTCAGGAAAAGAAGAGGCCACATCTGTTTGACCTTTTTTCTCAAAGTCCAGTCTTTGACCAGTCATGCTCAGTCATTACAGAAGTTCATTCCCAACTATCAGAAAGACATGGAATTCTGAACTAAGTGCATGATGACATCTATTTCTGTTAAAAATAGAAAAATAAAAATAAAAATGCTCCAAATTAAGCAGCAAGAGCAGCCTATTCAGTAAAAACAACATGGTATTGGCCCCTTTAAGCAGAAGAGAGTTAAACCTCTGGGAGTCTCTGGGATGAATCTCCCAGGCTCTTGCAGCAAAAGGGTCTCTCCTTCACTTGCTTCTTTCTCCTTTTCCCTCCATGTGCAGTCTCACACTTGCCCTGGGTGGCTGAGCTCCAAGGCACCATTGCTAGCCAATTGCTTGCACTGTGTTCTCCTGGGTGGAATAAAAATCCCTTTAAAAATAATTGTGTTTCAGTTAGAAGGGAGGCAGAAGGCTGTGTTAGACCCAAGCATAAGGCTAGGGAACTCTAGTCAGGGAGAAAACCTGCTCTGCTCTGTTTGTTTGCTTCTTTGAACGGCTGCTCTAGGGTCTGGCTCAAAGTTCGGGATTTTCCACATTGAACCTGATTTGAACCTGAATTGGAGCCCAAGTTTCCTTTGGACATAAATCAGTTTAGGGACAAGATCTGTCCAAAGACACATGTGAGCAAGTCCCGTTGAAGTTCAGGGCTGATGTGTGCGTGCACATGTCTGTGTAACTGTAGGAAGGTCATGACTACGTGCCTATTTTATAAACTTTGGGTACTTGTTTGATGTGTTTTTTTGCCTTTTGGTTTTGGTTGCCTCTGTACTCAGTAGTGAGTCTTGTTTCTCAGTGTTTGGAAAGAAAAAGCTTCTGACACTAGCTGTTGCTTTCAGAAGACATCATATGTAAAGTCTTGGCTGGATTTCCATCTCAGTCAAAAGTTTACAATAAAGTTCTGGAAATGAGAAAGTCAGGGTTGTGTCCTTCTGCCTAGCATACACATGCTGTTTTGCTATGGCTGATCAGGGAAAGCCAAAACTATCCAAGATGTCTTAAAAGTCCAGAAACTTTGAGTCAACTTCTCTGCACCTCCTGCACTGCTCCATACCACCTCTCATGTCTGTGGGACTGCACCTATTCTCATGTGTACAGCAAGCAACTCATCTTAGGTAGGTAGAGGTTTTTAGTATAAAAGAAAGCAGATAAAAGCATTCCTTTTCAGCAGACCCATCTCCCAAAGATTTTATTATTCTTATTCATTCTGAGATATCTTTTTTCTCCATATGAAAAGAAGTCCTCTAGATTTCTTTAAAAGAAGTCTTAAACTTTAGTTAACCTGCAGGCATAATAAGGTAGGGTTAAAAAAAACCAAACAAACAACAAAATGAAGAACAATTAAAACTCAGGGAGCTATTTGGCCTATGCACAGAGCATGTGGGAAATTTCTTAGAGATTTTTTTTTTCCCTGTCAAATGAGACTGCTCATGACATGAAGGCCAGTTTCAAGTGAGAATGGCAGTCATACACCTTGAATAAAGCAAAGAACCTAAACAAATACAGACTCAATGAGTTCTCTAAGCATCAGATGGAAAGCTATCATAGGCGCGTCATCAAGTGGTCAGTCTTGTTAAATATGATAGTTGATCTGTTCTGGTCCCTCTCTAGAAAAAGCCAACCCTGTTTCAATTTGATGTAGTTTCCATAGCAGATGTGTCTTAGAAAATGATGGAGTTTGCTTTCTGGTTTATAACCTTAAATACTTAACAACTACTTTTGTATACTGTATTCAAGAGATATTTGCTTGGTTTTCTGATGAAAAACTATAACAAAAGCTAGTTCAGCCTCAAGTATGGAGTTGCTTTGTGTGTGGAAAGGAGCTAATAGTTCCAAATACAGCACAGTATGAAGTGGATCTCCATAACTTCAAGCTCTCATGCAGAAGGGGAAAAAAAACACTGGATCAAATTTAGCTTTGGCATAAGCGGGTGCAATTCCCAAAGGGATTTGCACCCGCTTATGCCAGGATTGAGTTTGGCTCATGGAACTTGCAGGGTGGTCGTGTAATTAAATAATATGGTGGTTCAGTGTATTTCTACAATGCCAAATGAGGCAATATTTTTTCAAAAGGGATAGCTACGCATTATTTAAACTAGTCCTCTACCTTTGTTACCAACTTGATCTCAAGATTCACCAGTTTTGCAAAACATCATTGAGGCATCTTAAGCTTTTGTCTTTAGACAGGAACACTGACAGTCTGAATTATATTCTGCTTCCTCCTTATTAGAAGCTGCTTATAAAAAAAATACTGCCACTGTGGTCCACAGTTCAATGAAGTCCATTGTAAACTCCCCAGTACAACATAAACCTCCCTAAAACACATAAAATTATTGGCTTCCAAGACCAGTCTCACTGAAAGAAAGCTCTGTATTTAGTCTTTGCTTAAAACACAGGTATTTGGTTTGGAATTCAAACTCCCAACTCAGTTTTAAATGGTTAGGTCCAAGGAAAGTTGACACGGACCATGTAATTTTAATTAAAGAAAGATTTTGCTCCTTTATGGCCAACAGGGGCATTGTAACGTTGACATATTGATGCTAAATAATTATGAGTCCATAAATAATTCAGTATATAAAAATGCTGTATGGCTGGTGCCAGGTAGCGAAGGGAAATAGCATTGAAATAGCTGACCTGCCAGGTTACTACTACAATGCCAGGGGATAGACAGGTAATGTGACCTAGCAGCTATCAAAACAGTGAACACCACAGGCTATGCTACCCACAGAGAGCACTTGAAAGTGGAAAACCAAGAGCTGTCCAGTTTTGTCACCTCAGTATTTTAACACCACTGTCACAGAAGAGGATAAACTTTTGGGAGTGGTACCAAGGAGAAAGGCAGTAGGGAAATCACATGCAGAAAGAGAAATACTGAAAAGCAAATTAATGATGAATTTAAGAAGCCTCCCCCGACCACCACCTCCCAGGAGCTGTGCAAATACCACAGAGCTGTTTCCATAGCTCACCATTCACCTTTAAGACCAAATTCAGTTTGGATGTCCTCCTGACATTTTGGTGTCCACTCTGACAAGTCACAACCCTTTATTCACAAGGGTTTGTAGTGACAGGATGAGGGGCAATGGCTTTAAGCTAGAAAAGGGTAGATTTAGGTTAGACATTAGGAAAAAGCTCTTCAGTATGAGGGTGACAGATGCCTGGAATAGGTTGCCCAGACAGGTAGTGGAGGCCCCATCTCCAGAGACATTCAAGATCAGGCTGGATGAAGCTCTGAGTAGCTTTATCTAGTTGGAGATGTCCCTGCTTGTGGCAGGGCGGTTGGACTAAATGACCTTTGGAGGTCCCTTCCAGCCCCAGACATTCTATGATTCTATGATGATTCTATGATTCTAAGTCAAATATTCATTGGTGGGAATAACTGGGGAATATAAACTTTATCATCTTACTCTAGAGTATCAATGGTAGCAGAGATATATTTTAAGAAAGATGGTATTTAATTTTATTTATTTATTTTAAAGCTTGATAAGAAGTCTTGTAGCTCTGGACTAAATGAAACACATCACACAAGCTTAGGATGATAACCACACCCATGGGGCTCTCCAAATACATTTTTGCATTGTGCCATTACCTGTGAAGTCACTTGAAAATGCTCATGGATGCTGCAGGATAATACACTTTATAAGCAATGAACATTAATCAAGCAATCTACCTAAAGCTTCACAAAGACAGATGTTCACAAATATTACTTTGAAATATTGTTTACTTAATAAACTGTATAATAGCAATCAAGTGCCCAGGTTTCGTAAGAATACATATCACCTACAAAAGCTCCATGCCCCAATAAAGGCAAAGATTTTCCATTTTGTTTTCCAAGGTTTGCCTTCTGGATTCACCTGCTACTATTCTGCTCCATTCCCTTTGGAAAGGTTCAGTGGCTTCAAGTACCTCCTTTGATTATGAGCGCTACACTGACCAAAATGAAAACAACTGACTGCCTGTTACCAACAAGAAGTCAAGCACTGCAGCTTAACCAGGAATACCCAACAGAAACTCCTCATGCTGAATTAAATTAACAAAGCAAAGACACCTGCTAACAATGATACTAGGAAGACTTTATCAAGTCCGGGTTTGCTGGAAGAACAAGTGTTGAACTTGAAGTCCTGGCAAGCGCAAGGGAGCGTGAGCAACAGGAGTGCAAATAAAGCCCAGGAACACTTCTAGATGCCAGTCTAAGGTTGCTGAAGGTTTTTGTTTTGACCCCATGCAAGCTCCTCTCACATGCCTGCTGCAGGTGCAAACCTCTTTCATCCTCCAAATCAAGGCATTTCCTTTCCCATAGTTTGGGAAAAGAACAGGTTCTGCAAAACCAATCAGAAAGGCATCTCCCAGTGAATGATCTCTCCCCTCTTGTTCCTTTCCTTCCCCACAATGACAGTGGCCTTGTGGTTGCTGTTGCAAGAACCAGTGTTACAGGCAGACGTGACAGCTTCTCAGTGCTCTGCTCAAAACCTGCATCCCTCTCCCTCATCTCACTTCACAGGTGGAACCCACATTTCAGTTTTGAAGAAACAGAAGACCCCAGCATCCATTTATGGACTGGATTCACAGAGCTAGGGAAGGGTCTAGATCGAGAGCCACACACCAGTATGTACCTCAATCTCCATCAAGACTGATGAGATCTTACAATGGCCACTTATCACCACATTTATCGAGGAAGGGAGCTTTGTCAGTGCCTTGGTTTTGGCCAGATTATATCCCCTCCAAACCTAATAGGCATTGGGGATGTTTTGAAATTCAAGAGGATCAGAGCAAGTGCAGGCCAGAGGACATGAGTTCTCTGTTCACTGCAAACAAGACGCAAGCCACCCACCACAAATTCACATGCACATCAAGCATTAGGAATTCTCACAGTTATCACTCTTTTGCTGAACCCTGTCTGATCATAGAAAACCAGGACAAAAAATACCCAGCTTCACAAATCAACTCTTAGGTAAAGGGCCTAGAGCTTCTAATAAGGAGGGACAAAAGTGTGCAGGAGGAAGCAGAACAATTCATCGATCATTGTGCTCAGGCTAAAAAGAAATGGAGATAAAGCTTAATACAGAGAAACTTTAACAGGACAAAAGCAAGCTGGATAATACAGTCCACAGCATACTGTTCTAAACCATCCTGGGCTGGCAGAGGGGCACCTCTAATTTCTGGGTGGCTTTTCCACCAGTTCTTGGCTCCATTTCCTTAATGGAGTAGGGGAAACTCCTTCCTTGTGGTGAAGCTACTGACAGACATGATCATTGAAACCTTGGTGGAGCACCCTTTAACTAACTTGCACGTTAGTGCACATTTACTAACAGGCCAAATTAAGAGTCAGAACTTTTATCTGTCTCCTTTTATGCCACATTTCCTAAGAAGCTCCACAACCAAAACAAGCAGTATGATTTCTATGGCTGAGAGCTTGATACACTCAGTCTTAAGGGAAGAGAAACATACGCCTTTTCAAATGGTTTACTCTCCAAGAGGCCTTTGTGATTTATCAAATTAACACCTGGAGAATGAGACAAGGAGGATTTTCATCCCCAGGCAGAGTGGGCCATCCCCCAAATTTCCTCACAACTTCTTTTGCAGAGGTGGTTCCCAGAAGAGGAGGGGGTGGGACCGAGTTGCTCTGTGTTTGCTGTGTGTGGCCTAGCTCCTATTCCCAGGCTCTTAGCTGCTTAATTACCCTCCTTCCAAAGGGTCAAGCTTTGGCTGAAGAATACTCTGCACTCAGTTATCCCTCATCCTAATGAATGCTAATAAAAAGCATTTAGTTGACTAATGCAATATAAAACTCTGCCCTATTTCATTGCATCTGCTTAATAAGAACCTCATTTAATATCAAATTACTGCCTGCTCAGCCAAAGCCTTATATTTGTGGTAACAGGGCTGCGAGGCGGGAATATCAAGAGCTGCAACGTGGAAATTCCTCGCTAATATTCTCTACAGGGCTGTGCGATTACTTAATTCATTTAGCTGAGCAAGTCTGATGGCTCGGCCAACTGTTTCACAACACTGAGCACAATGCTAGGCAACTGGCCTCCCCATGGGCTGGTCCTACTGTATCACTTTTCCTGGGTCCCAGCTACTAACAGTTGCTTTGGGGATTTCAAAGAGGATCGCAGATAGTGTTACCAAATGAATGAGCTTGTAGTAGTGAACATGAAATCCTGCTTCTTCCCAGTAAACCACTACCCAAGAGATGCCCTGTGAAACAGCAGCCACAAGGAAACAGCATGGATGGGTTTAAACCTCCATCTGTTCATATCAGGGAGCACCAGTTCACAGACAATTGTCTGGTTTAAAAAATATTTCTTCTTGCTCTTTTAGAGGAATCTGCCCTAAAACTCCACCCTACCCCTGCCCCTCCTCCTTTCCACAGCTGCTTGACTCATCTGGCTCCTGCAGAAAATAAAGTTTGCCATACTGCACATCAAACCTTTGGGGGAAATTAGAAGGAAAAAAAAAAGTAAACAGTGATAATTCCCAGCTCCCATGAACAATCACTTACCAGAACCATTTTCACACACATTCTTCACATCTTTAATCAAACCTCAGACATTAATGTTTCAGAGGAAAGGATTTAGACAGTATATTTGAGGTAACAGAAGGAACCATATTAATAAAGACCGCTAAATGTTACTATTCACAGAGCATGGGATTTTTATACAATTTGAAAACATCCTATCATGATTTTAACTCTGTACACTGTTTTGTCAAGACCAAATACTGAAGTATTTCGTCCAGCCCTGATTTCCAACTGTAAAAAGGATATTGAAAAATTGGAGAGGGTGTAAAAAAAAACATAACTCACAAATGTGATTCAGCAGCTGCAGAAGCTGCCTTATAATAAAGTTTAAAACATTTTATTTGCTTAGTTCAGTAAGTATTGACTAAACTGTGGAATATGTGTCTTTGCAGGAGAAAAATGGTCTAAAAAATTTTATGAACAGCAGTAGAAAAAAACTACCTGTGGCACTGAGGTCAGACTGACACAAAGCATCCCATGATGGGCACAGGCTAACAAGCAAAGCAACAGCTCTGCCAGTAGCATTTTCAAAACAGATGTCTCAGAGATACAGTTTAATCAAGTTATTAAGCTCAGGAGAAGATGAGGATGGAATGCAGTGATGCAGCTGGTCAGACTATGAGTGGTATTGGATGGAGTATGGTACAAGTGCAGAGACTGGAGAGGGAAGAGAGTTAAAAAACCCTGAGGAGATCTAGCATTGAGAGAAACCTGCCCAATTCGTGTTAGAAGCACAGCAAGGTAAACTCCTGCTGTGCATAAACCTCCCCCCACACAGGGCATTGCTCTGAAGCAAGACAGTGTGAGCCTACCTATCTCCCTCTGAATAATCTCTTTTTCACCATGACTTCCCACTGTTAGAGGTTCCCTTGCAGACGCAAAGCACACGTGCTAACGTCAGGACAAAGCAACTGGGAAACAGTGCAGATATTCTAGCATCTATTTTCCTATAAGAGGAAAAACCACATAGAGAGCCAGGAAACCCACATTGTTTCAAGACTCTCCAGGGCCAGCAGATGTCCTGAGAGCTGCAGAGAAAAGCATTTGTGGGAAAGGTCAGTGCCTGCATTACACACCGAGGCTGCTGCCACTGCACCACCTCCACCTCCCTGTCCGAGGAGATGGATCATGGGCACGGGGTAGCAAAGCTGCATTGACAAATTGCACGTACCTACAGTGGCACACTACTGCATCTAGGTGCTGGAATTTGGTAGGAAACAGCGACTCCATCTCTTTCTGCTCCATAGGACTTCTGCAGATGGTCTCTATAGTGTCCAAGCAGGGGCAATACAATCAGCTTCTGCCTTCACCACTCTTGTTTTGTGCACAGGTTTACCACCTGCACAGAGTTTTACACTGCTGCTCATCACAAAATGCTTGGAAATCAAGGATATGCCCAACTTCAGCAACTATAATAAAGCTCTTCTGCACAGAAAGCCATGGCTTTTCACCTTCCCAAGTTCCTCTCAGAAATCCAAGCTAGATAATCTGAGAAAAACTTTCTTCCGTATCTGCATGGAAAAAATAATTCCCCCTGCATGCACCCCACTCCTATCTCTTTCTTGCTCTGCAGCCCAGCGTTTATCACCAGCAACATGCAGAACCCAAATTCAGTAGCAACCTGGGGCCTTATCATGATTCATTTTTTGGTATCTCTTGCCTGGTTTTGTTTTTAGTGGCAGATTCCAATGGATTTGTGATCTCACTGTGAAACTGGAAAAAAAACTCTGAAATAGTTCAGATTTCACTTAAAGCTGGAAACGCTCTTCATGGGAAGGACAGAGTTTGTGAGAAGTGCTCAGCCCTTATTCATCCACAGATGCACAAACCATGGTTGAACTTCAGTATAGAACAGAAATCCTCCTCCCTGAAGATGGTTTCATTTCCAATTCAATTAAAATGAAATAACCTTACAATACTATTAGTTTTGCCAGTCTTCAAATTCTCAAAGCCAGGTTATTTCTTTACCTACAAGGATCAGCACAAGACTTAAAAATATCAGCCTTCTTGGTACTGGGCATCTAACATGACTTACACACATGCTGCGAGAGGACCACCATTATGTCTAAAACGGATGAACACGACAATCACAACAGAGAGACCTCCCCAGCTGCACCCCTTCGTGCCTGGCACAGAACATCACAGTGTTAAAAAAGACAACTTTTGGTGTTCAAAATAATTATTGAGCACACAAGCAGAACAAATTTAAAAGTAGTGGTGGTTGATCAGGAGGTAGTTGTTTACCTGAAAGTAGACAGTTCAGTGTGTGATCATAAAGCAGCAATGCTGCTAGGGTGCTGGGGGAGATGCACTACAGCTCCAAGTTGTTATACCATGGTATATCTGCTTGTGTGCTCCATAATTACTTTGAACACCAAAGGGTGTCTTTTTTAACAAATTTCTCAGAAGTTGTAATGTAAAACACCAGAATTAGCCAAAAGGAAAGAGGGGAAAAAAAGAAAAGGACAAGTCTAAGACAGCAAGGCTTGTGAACAGACAAAAAAAGTAGATGAAAGCCAGTGCAGCCATACAGTAAAAGATGTGTGCTGAGAGCAAGAAAATGTCCTCCCACACCTACCGTGTACTACTTAATCCCTGCCTCATCCTGGCCAGCCCCAGAAGCCACCAAGGCCTCATGGGTTTGTAGGATGATGGACAGAGCAGATGAAGAGGGAAAAGTGTCCCTGACATTCAGGAGCTGGTGTCAGAGCCACTCAAGCCCACACAACTGCAGAGGCCCTTCCTAACCTGGGCTTGAGGGGACCACCACTGCCTTGTGCCATCTCTGCCAGGCTGAACAAGTCTACAGCCTTCAGAGCACCGTGGAGGAGCAAGCATATGACAGGCCACAGTGTCCTCTAGAGGTGGAAGAATACCTTATAATTTGTTGACAGAAGAGGACAGCAGGGCACTCAGAAGGAGGATTGATCCACCAGGCTGGGCAGGATTGTTCCAGGCTGCCAAAAGACAAGGATGGAGGACCACAGTCATGCACTGGAGGGACATGCAGGTGTGGGGTCACACCACATGGCTTCTTCACAGGGGACAGTGTACCCAGCACAGTGGAAACAGTAAAAATTCACTTACTCAGATCCCAACCACATGAATAAAATAGCTCCTCAAGGCTCCAGATGTCAACCCTTGAATTTGGCAGCTTTTCTGTTCATTACACATCATCTACTCCTAGAGGGGGTTTATAGCCATTTGGATTGTCAAACCATCAACCTGATGCTGGATGGGCACACCCTGCATCGTGTGGTGGCTGCTTGGTCCGGGTGCTTCAGGTCAGGTAAGGCAATCTTTATGAGGAGTAGGAAGAAAAAGATACATGCAGGTGTTCTGTGAAGTATTGGTTTGGACAAGGAGCTGTTTCTGGTATTCCAGGACCCCATAAGTTTGAGTAGTCCTGGGAGGCTTCATACAAGTGTGGAAAATGAGGCTCTTAAGTGCTCTAAAACCTGCACTAGTGACTGTTAGTAGTTTCAGCTAGTAACCTTACAAAACCAGGAAAGCCTCCTACATACCTTTCAAACACAGCCATGATTTAAAAAAAAATATATAGATAGGAAAGAAAAGAAAATATGTAATACCCCTGGAATAGGCTTCATACTCTTTCCAGAGGCACTATTCCTTGAAAGAGCGATGCTCATAGAGAAGACCTCATCCTTTCTGTCTGTACCATTGTGGGGCAGCTGCTGGTAAACACCAGTCGCCACAGGCAATTCAGTTACACAGAATCACTGCACAAGGAAGAGTGCACCAAGGAAAAGGCAGAAACCAAGTACCTGGAGCAGCGTGGAGGTAAGGGGCTGCCAGACCTGGTGAAGCCCTGACCAGATTCCCTGTGACCTCTCCTATCATTGCTGTAGCCAGCAGTCAGCCTAAACTCAAAACACTGGGGCAGGAGAATAAAATTACATTTGGAAATGCTGCCTCCTTGCAAGCAGACACTGTTGCATCCACTCTTCCAATCAGGAGAATAAAATTACATTTGGAAATGCTGCCTCCTTGCAAGCAGACACTGTTGCATCCAAGTAAGTACAAAGGCCTGATGTTTAGCAAATGAAGAATCAAATAAATGGGAGACATCACCACACATGCTGTCAGATCATTGCCCTGAAGCTCTTGCCTTTCCCCCCTTATCCTCTCTTAGCTGTTGGAAACTGCTGCTGCTCCCTCAAAACAGACATCACAGAGCACCCTGGCATCCACTTGCCCCAGGAGTCCCCACAAAGCCTCTCTGAGTCAGCCAGGTCCGTTTTCCAAGCACCAAACTCTATTATTGTGAATATCACTAAACAAAAGAGCATTCAACAACTCCCATTAGTCCGAGGGGAAGACAGCTGTTCCACCCACCACCCTTAGAGCAGTCCAGAGCAAGATGCAGCACAAAGAAGCTGAGGAATTCAACTACAGTATACAAAATTACTTATATACTGGTAAGTGCTGCAGAGCCACAGGTACCAGCTAGCTCTGTTTCATAGAGGGAATGCTCAAAGTGCCAATATCCTGCTTGTTCACCAACCAGCAACTGAGAAACCAGATGTCCACAAGAGGACTGAAAGCTTCTGGAAGATTTATAGAGAATTATTTAATCTCTGCCTCCCAGTCTTGCATTACTAGTTGCTAAACCAGCCTGAAGAGTACAATATTTCCCCCAATTCTAGAATAAACTGTATTTTAGTGTATTTTTAACCACCTCTGACCAGTGGCCAAGCTTGACCACGTGTGGCACTGGTTTAACCGACGGTAGGTGTCCCATGGAGAAGCTTACCCTCCCACTGCATCCCAAGAAGCTCCAGTAGGTCCAGTGGGATGGGACAACAGCTCTTCCTACACAGGGTGTAAGATCAAGGCAGGTTGTAGGATCAGCTTTTGGCTCAATACCCCTGGCGCCATATATTTTTAAGGGGTGAAATGTACCATGAAGTAAAGGATAAAGATGTTTTGTGTAAATCCTGCACAGGCAGGGCTTCCAGGCATAAAAATACAAACCAAGACACAAACCAAGATTCCTCAGTACTCAGATCACTCATAGATCTTCTTAGATTTTTGCTGGACTGATCAAGCCAACAGATCTATCTTTGCTAGAAAATCAGAAAAGTTTCCAAGCCGGGAGCCCTAGTGCCTCGCTCGGAGGGCAGGGAAGAGCTTTCTTACTTGCTGGACTAAATGGTTAGAAGCTGCACTGCTACAGCATGCCCAGAAGGTGGTAATATTTGTTAAAAGTTTAGCTCGTGCAGTCCCCGAACAGCAGCAATTTGCACCCGAGCATAACTGAACAATTCCAATATTTAAAAAAAAAAAAAAAAAAAGTATTAGGAAATAGTTGTGTCAATTTATCCAGATTTCTGCTCTCCTTTCAGACTAATCTGTCTCTGCACAGATCAGTAAGCACTACATACTGAACCCAAACTAATTTCTATCATGTTGTTCATATGTACTAAAGTCCACGAAAGATGAAAAAAATTTCTTCAGAGTAAACTAGGATTTCTGCAGATGGTTTTGTATCTGTGCCTGGCATTCCCCTTTTGTATCCCACAGGCAGTACAAACCCTGAGTTTCTTTTTCTTGGCCTCTACTTGACTTTAGATTTCTGATATTTGCCTTACTGTTCAGTGAAATTATTTATTACCTGGTAACTCAAGCATTTGGCAAATCACTGAACCAAGCTTCCTTCAGGAGCTGCTGTATTACACAATAAGAAAAACCTGCATGAATACACATGAGAATGTGGCTTTCTGATCCCTAAACTCTAGTTAGAGCAAGCACGTTGCTCATGCAGCTTTATAATACAGCTCTGGCACAAATCACCACCTGAAATACCTAGCAACTGGAAACCAGTCCAAACATAAGTGCTTACCTCTTCTCAGATGATCTACAAAGTCCTCCAGCTGCTAAGGATCCCGCCTAGAGGAAGATCACTTTCTGTCCAGGATGGGTCCTCCCTGCAGTTTTTAAAGTAGTGGAGGTCACATACTTCTCTCTCCTCAGGAAAGACTTAAGACATTGCACAGAGTAACTCAAGGACCAGGTTATGGTCCAGTGCAAAAAGCCAACAGGCAAATATTAGTGCTCTAGAAACCCTAGACTGGCCGTGTTTGGCACACTCAGTCAGTGTTGATGTTCATTTTTAACTCTTTCATCTTTCTTAGCAATAGCTGAAGATTCTAATGATTTTGCTTTAAGAACTTCATTAGTGGCAGCCAAAATAGTTTCTTTGGAGGTTTTCTGCCTCCTTCCTAGAAATCTGGTAACCTTGAAAAAAATTCCAGAGAGGACCACAGGGGTACTCTGCTGGCCCAAACATGCAGGTCCCACAGTTATCATTAACAGCTTGGTTTAGTAGTGACTGTTTCCTCCCTGCCACCCCCCAATATCTTTTCAGCATAGAAGTCAAATTAATATTGTTTTGGGGTGAAGTAACACAATTATTTCCTTTTACAGTACCAGAAAAAAAGAGAACATGTCCTAACCATAGTCTATGAAATAAGGCAGATTGCCTTGTCTGAGAGATTACATTGTACTCTACCCCAAAACCAAGCTCCTCCTCTAAAAGCCAAACTTGACACAGAAGACTCCTGCTCCAAACTCAAGAACCAAAAGCAGCTTCTCCAAAGACAAAAGAGACCAACTCTTTAAACCTTAGCATCCTGAATAGCCTCCAGTAGTGAAAAAGAAACAGCAGCAGCTAATCACCCTTATATAGCACCAACCTTCTCCCAGGTGTTTTGTTTAGGACCCACCCATCTCTAGCTTGTGACCCTTATGAATAAGATCTAGTTGGCTTCCCTCTCCAAACAACTATACTTTTCTGCCTTGGGCTTTTCCTCTGGTTATACCTATGCTACATGTCTTCTCTCTTGATGCTCTCACGGCATCTCTCTGATAGCACTCGAGGTGCTGGACAACCTCCTTAGGAGCACAATGACGTCCTAATCACCCTCCCACTAAAACTCTATGGAAAAATCACAGCTTCCCCACACTGCTCTGTGTATGTAAATGCTGAGTTGTGTGACCTGTGTGAAAGGCATTGGGTGGCCTCGTTCTCTCCCTGCATTATCTCTGCACGTGCACTGCCTGTCCTTACAAACACACCTGCAGGAGGAACCTGCCATGCAGCTGGAGGGATGCACCTGCCTCCATTCAGTATTTGCAGCCTTTTCTCCTCCAGGGGACCAGGATGCTTATATGTCTCTTTTCCTTCCTGAAACAAGAACAATTTTTCTTATGATAGGATGGGCAACAAAGCCTGAAAGCAGTGTCCCACCCAAAAAGGAGGACATTAACACCAGAGACAAGGAAACTGTTCAAAAGAATTTGTCCCATAAGCATCTCTACGCTGAACAGGCTACTTAAATAACTATCAAATCCGAAGAACATAGCAAGCATAACCGCATACCCATGACACATGGGGACACAAAGGCCATGAGGTAGACCGCTTGGGGTGAAGGTTGGTTGAAGGCCTCTGAGATGGTGGTCTCCTTGGACATTGGTAGTGTTGTTCTCTCTCTAACCTGAGTTCATCATCTGGAAGGAGAGAAAGAGATGGACCATGATCCCTCTCACACTGAAAATTTGCCTTTCTAATGAGTCTGTACACTCATCTTGGGTTCTTTGAGCTTTCCAGCCAGTTCTGTGATTTTGGACATCAGTGTCTGAGATCTCTCGATACTTTTCATGCTCCCAGAGAAACTATGATCCTAGGTAACAGGGGACAACTCAACTCCCCAAACATGGGTATTATCAGAAAGGAGCCTTCAGCCTCATGAAAAGATCAGGAATCTGAACTTTCCATAGGTGACCTGGCAGGAGAGGGAGTCTGATCCAAGGATGAATATCCTTCAAGGAAACAGATGTGACAGAGGAGATTTTGGAAAGAACCCAGCAATCCTGTCTGCCAGTGGAGGAGAGGGCAAAATCCTGCTTACAAAAAGATGTTCATCTTTTGCAGAGGAAGGTGATGACAGCTGGGATGAAGGAAGGGGAAAGAAATTCAGGGCAGCACCCTGTATGGGAAAAGATCACTCCCCTGCCTGCCCCAGCTGGCTTGTGCTCAGATCCAGCCAAATGGGTCACTGGCTTCAGCCAGCCCATGGTGTGGCAAGGGCTCACACCCCACGGGTCAGTGTGTCTCAGCAACTTCAATCCATCTATATTTTCTGCTGGCTCTAGGGATAAAAAGCAGCTCTTTCCTGTGAGGGGTAGGCAGAGGGTGCAGAAAGAAGTGAGGAAACCAATGGCAGAAGCTGCGGGCTACCACTGCCTCTGGGCCAGAGCAGATTAACTTCAGGAGACATGTGAGTGGCATGCTACTGAACCTCCTTGGTTCAAGGTAGCTACCTCTACAGAGGGAGCATCCCACCTGCTTTGAATGGTTTCCTTGTCTCCAGTGTTAATGCTTCCCTCTTCAGGTGCTTTCAGGCTTCTCTCATCCCATCTCGTTTCAGGGGAGGAAAGAGAAGCATAAGAGAGGGAGATACTAATGAACCAATACGTCATTGCTGTTTATTATGCTTTACCCACTTGACGATAAATCTATGATGTGCCTGTTCCTTTAATTAGTTGTCTCTCAGTCAGGAAAATCAGGGCTGCAAAGTGCTGATATGGTGCTAAATAATTACCTGGGAATAAGTGCTTGGGGATGGACCAGGAACTTTCTCACTGCTATTAGCGGACCCCCGCAAGGCATGGGGAAGAAGCAGAGCTGGGTGAGAGACCACGCTGAGGGATGTGGGGAAAGCCTGACAAGAGCATACAGCATGCTGGCAGTAATGCCTGTGGGTAGCAGGAAAACTGAGGCAAGAGGGGACAAATTTGGCTCACGGAACAAGCACCCTCATGTCCAAGAGTAAAGTGGATAGCTATCAGGTTGCTTTGTTTCCCTGTCCTCCCAAGCCATAAAGAGAAGGAAGGCCTTGCCCAAACATGACCCAACACTGATATGAGACCCCACTTATATCTGTTATCTGCCCCTATACATACGCAAAGTACAAGCAATACATCTTCCTTCAATTTAAGGAGAGAGGGGAAGAAAGACTGCACCATACCTACTCATTTCTGAGGTAGACGCCAGGCACCATGACTGTCTTATATTTTGCAATGAACATGTAACACCAGATGACATTTCTTTTCAGCTAGGTGGGTGGCTTTTACCTTTATATGCGCAACACACAGCAAAGGCTCTGGCCACACACAGGGAGACACCAAATTTGAGGTAAAACCTTGGCGCAAAGTGCATGGCAGCAGGAGTGGCCCAATAAACAGACCCGTCACTGAGAGGTGTGAAAAGGGAGCAGGCTGTGTACCTAAAGTTTAGGTGTTTCATCATGTGAGCAAACAGCTCACAACGAAACCAGGAGTAAATCTGTTGTTGCTGGGTGGGCTTAATGGCTCCTCACAGAATCACAGCTCTTGAGAAACTGGAACGGCTCGAGCTGCCGTGGGTTAACCCATTCGAGCACCCAAGGCCTCAGCCTTATACAAACACCCAGTTTTATTGCCAGAGCAATTACAGGACACTAATGTGAAACGCTTCTCAGGAGAGAGCCAGCCCAGTTTCTCAGCCCCCAAAGCTCAGAGCAATTTAACTGAGCACAGGAGATTTCAAATGCGTACCTGTCCCAGACCTTCACATCCTGGGACGTTAACCAGCCTCAGCATCAACTGATAACTCTTATTTTGCACCTTCAGAGGACTTGTCCTTCGAGCACTTTTCAGCCAGACACAAAGGATTCCCTGCAGAAGTGCAGTGAGCAGAAAAATACTGTCCCCCACACCAGGGAGACACTCTGAGTTACGCACGGGTGCTATCTGTGGGGCTGGTGACAAGGCCTGTGAGGGGCTGGCTGCAGCCCGACTCCATATTTTGGATTTCCCTGGTTTCTTTGGAAGGCAGCTCAGAAATGCAGGCAGGGAGGGAGGTGTGAGATGTCCCAGAGGCCCCCTCCTTGATGGCAACCGACGAGCCTAACCGTGGGACAGGCTATGGAGCTCACTGACCTCATAGCCATGTGCAGCCAGGCTGTACGTGCTAGAGCCACCACGGCTGCAAACCATGGAACACATCTGCCCCACAGTAATGACCCAGGCAGAGAAACCAGCTGTGACTGTCTAACATCACTGTCCCACCAGACATCATGACACATCCAGTCTGAGGCTAATTGAATCAGGTGATCTGATGCACAGCTCTCCTGCAGATACACCTTCATCATCATACTGCACGCATCTGCTACTGCTTTATCTTGTCACAGGATTCATTTCTGGGTGTCACTCATTGTCCCTTTACTTTATTAGTACTTAGAAATTTGTTCTTGCATGTTTGCACACTGCAAATAAATGCTTGTAATTGCAGCTTCCTGCTCTTCTAGGTTAACACTGTTGACACACAGCTCCTCTCTTGGTGTGTGCCAGACAATGAGTTGACATGTTTTGTAACAGGCAGTGAAAGACTGCACAAGAAAGCCCCCAGCCAGGAAAGGAGGGGACCTACTCATCTTGAAAATGACACTGTTCCTTATTTTGATTATGCATTCAATGCACATTTTTTTTTTTTCAAACCCATGCAGCGAGACCCGTGGGGTGGGTTGATAATCAGAACAAGTCCTACTTCTTAAAATCAAACAAGGAGGGGGAGACACCATCTCCTTTTTGCATCAAACACCCTGGCTCATCTTGACTTTCTGGTTACATTGTTCTCCAGAATTCAAGCCAAGGAGGAATCCCACAGCATCCAGAATAAAGATTAAATTTAAAAACCACAAGAGTTGGTAAGGTAACCCAAGCAGAGCCTACAGATGTGTACTTAGCCTGTGTAAACTTTAATTCCACTATTTGACTGATACCCATGGGATGGTTACTCCTTACAGCTCATTTATGATTTCACAAAGCATGGTGCCTTCAATTAATCCTGCAGTTTTCTTTGTAGGAGGTGGGGGACTATTCCCAGCACTTACTATGTGGTAAATGTAGCCAGCATCAGGATACACAAACTAGTGTATAATCACAACAAACAGACAAAAAGATCATCAGAGACCATGTTACAGCTAAATTCATGTGTGTGTACACATTCCAGATAATAATGCGGACAGGAATGAACTGAACTCTACCAACAGTGTTTCTGCACAAAGCCCACCTCCATAAGGCAAGGGGAGGCGGCAAGCTGTTTCTGTGGTCATCCTCTTCCAAAGGTGGATAAGCCAACGGGCTGTCAAGTTACAAAGCCACTACTCTTGCTGATCAGCCAGCCTCTGCATACTAAGTCTCATCACCTTTAAAGAAAATAAAGATCATCCTGACCCTGCTTTGCAACTCTGCTGGTTGAGGCTCCCATAGCATTCATACACACACTGAAATGTCTGCATGTTTATCGCGGTCATCAGGCTCTCAGAACTACACATTTGTATCATGAACCTGACTAATTTCATACCTTTTGTGGCCTGGTGGCTTTTATGGAGCAGACACATTGAATAGGGTGCCAAGAAGAACTGTAGGAGGCAAATGCCACCGTTCCTCCAGCCCCATACATGCCTTTTGGCCACACAGCCTAGTTCCTCCTAATGTGATTCACCAATCAATTGGTTTAGTGTCTCATGGTTCCCCGGTGCCAGGTCTGGCAGCCAGACCTCAGTGGCTTTTCACCCTGCTGCTTCATCAGCAAAGCATTTGTGACCCCTCTCTCTTTACATCTCATGTTTTTAATCTACAGCAATATACGCTGTGCCTAAAAAACACTGGGAAATGTATTTGTGTGCTTTGCAGAAACAGCTGAGTCTGTTTATACAGCTGAGTCTATGTGTGAAGATGAGGAATTTAATTATTCACCACACGTCTCAGACCTTGATGACTAAATTGGGATTTGCTTCTTTATCTTCCAGGGAGGAGGGGGAGTGGAGGCTGAGGGGGGAAATGTCTAAAAGAAAGAGGCCATGCTATGTCCCTCTGCTCCACTCCTGGGAGTGTTGTGGGTGCTATAATTAACCACCTATAGCAAGGAGAAGCTGGGTGGTACCACGGGAATTACAACCTCACAAACCCTGTTATTAAACAGTCACGCATGGTGCTACCTGACTTACATCTCTTGGGGTTTGTTTACCTTTTTTAATAAAAAGGAACAGAAACTCCCAGGCAATTTCCACAAGATTTTAACACATGTGTGTTAGGCATCAGCCTGAAGTCTCTGGATTAAAAAACGTCACAACACTTTTAGGCTATTGGCATGATTTTGTGAAAGGAAAGGACTGATTATGGACAGGCTGCATGATGTCCTGTGGTGGTCTGTGCTCCCCACAGTGACTTTGGGGTCCAGACATCTTTGTGGAGCTCATCTGGCAGAAGGGAAAAGATTAGAGACCTTTAAAAAAAAAGACTTCTGTAGGATATCTCAAGCTGAATACGCAAAGATGGAAGCGTCCACGTCATCCTAATGCCTTCTGAATGTTTTGCATCTTAAACAGATGAATCCTTGAAGAGGTCCCACTTGGGACAGTTAAACTAAGTACATTCAGTTTCCCACTCCTACTCTGTTTCACCCTCCTATTCAGAGTAAAATGGCCAGGCTACTAGTAATATGAGAGGCAAGGAGAAAACTCTGACAACATGTAGGTGCTTGCTTATTGTACAGAGAACCTGAGAAGATTTTGTACTATTTCTGTGCTGTGTACACTTCATTTTCTCCATCTTTTTATAGGCAATTAATTGATGGAGAATGGGTTAACTTAAAGTCTTTTCTTTAGCAGAAAGACAAAGAGATGTGCACTTAATTGTCTAACCTAGAGGTGGAGCAGTCCTTCAGGATTTGAAAGAGGCAATTACTTGAGAGAATTAAAAAAAAAAATTTCCAAGACAATAGGAAGTCTCAGCTGCTAGATAGTAATTTGTAATATATTCCCCCTTTCCATTCCCCCCTGAGTGGGATTCAAAAAAACTGTGAAGAAAAAAAAAAGAAAAAGAAAAAAGTTAAGATATCAGGAAGATAAGAGAGAAGCTGCGAAACACCTTCAGTAGACCCAGAAGACACCAGGACCATTGATGCCATGGCTGAGAAGCATCAGAATGAAGGTTTTATAGAGTTCTTGTCTTCTTTCCAGAGCTTTGCTCCTACCACTAGGCAACTAGTCACCATAGCATCCCTTGGGAAAACTAAGGTGCCTTGCCACTGTCCACACCAGTGGCTGGGGTGTCCCTGAGGCCTGCCCTCTGCCACTAGAAGGGTGCAGGTCCCAGAGAGCCCAGGAACTGCCCTGCATGGCCATCCTTATCCTAAGGCTACACCAGAGGCTTCTTTCAAAGGCTACCTGAGCAGACTATGGAAAACATTCCTTTGGTCAAAAATTCATGATACACAATGCAGGTATAAAAACATACATCCCCCAGTGTGTGAATCAGAGAAACTATGTGAATAAAGGTGGGTAAGAAAGGAGGAGAGAGGAAAGAGAAATCAAACTCTGAGTTATTCACATTTTCCTAGCTGAAGTCTGATGCTCTGGAAAGCATTTGTTTTCTTGCAGCATTACCAGAGTAAAAAGTTTCTCAAGTCCTCACTACACCAGTGCTAATTCTGCAGTGATGGACTGGGGCAAATGGGAAAGCAGATACATTAAAGAAGCCTGTTTGATTCTGGGTTGCTTCCAGCAAGTCTCTGCAGCATACTATAAGAACATCATTAGAAAATTTTACTCTTTCACTTCTACAAGATTAAAGATATTCCCACCTTTCTCTGGCCCAAGCAGTAATAATTCCCACCCAAACCTATTTCATTTATTGGTAAAATAAATAAATCTGTCTATTTTGTGTTTTCTTCTCCATGTAGTGAGAATAAACCAGTCTGGATGTTCAAAGCTGTAAAGGAAGCAACTGTTATAGGTCTGCCTTCATTAATATAGACACAGTTTCTCTGACTGCTCAGGTGGCTTAAGTGTGTAATTTTGCATTTCAGTATCTCTTGAAAGTTTAATGAGTGTGCAGAAAACACATCTTCTGTGTTTCTTGCTAGGACTTAAATCCCCATTTAAAGTTTCCACAAGGGCAGGTGAGCAGTGCATCTGGTCTCCTGAGGAACATTGGTACTTTCTGTGTCAGCACATGTCCTGCAATGCTGCTAGGCTCTTTAGGGTCATTTTATACTCCATGCTTAATTAATGTGCAAGGTTGGAAGAGGCAGAAGTTAACTGGACCTTTCCTCTCAGTTGCCCCTTTCCTAACTCTGATTTAATGCTCTAGTCCATTTGACAAGTTATGTCCATGAAGCAGTCACCATCTGTTGGGAAACAGTTCAGTAATTACCTCCTGAGGCAGACACATATAACATTTTGTGGGTCCCATCCATCTCACAATATCCTGGCAGGACATGCTATGGAGAGAGAAAGCTTTATAAGCCTCAAGTCCCACATCAACAATGCAGTCATTCAGCAACTCTGATTTCTCTGGCTTTTTCACTCCTTCACCAGACCCTCTCTGTTCCATTGTTCTGCAAGGCAACCTAGAGATTCCCCCAGGGGAGAAGACAAGACTTTGTGTTCTCCCTTCTTCTCTTCCCTATGGGAACTTTACAGCTGTTTTGGTGCTCCATGTGTCACACTAACACAAACGCTGCTGCAAACAAAGTGAAGGTTAAAAAAGAAATGAAGGGGATGCCTAGGAAGATTTCATTAACAGGCCTGCCCAGCTGAGGGGAGTTCATGGCATCACTGATCCCTGCTGAGCTCTCTGCCAAAGACAGTTCTCCTTCAGATCCCATGGCAGTGCCCAGCGTCCACTTAGGTTTAGGATGTACTGACCTATACCAGAGATCACATAAGGGTTTTCCAAAGTATTCACTACACTAGCACAATCCATACTGCACAATTATACTCCACATTTCCTACAAAAATCTTTTTCTTTCCCTCCATATACAGATGCTAAGGCCTGCTGCAAGATGTTTATATGTATATGTTGTTTGCTAAATGGTGCTTTTTTCCTCAAGGTAGAGGAGTTAAAAGCATTTTCATGTAAAAGGCATCAATTAACAAAATTTCCATCTCTGTTCATAGAGCTCAGAGTTTACAACAAGGATGTTTCTAAGGAAAACATTTCTTAAAATACTAGCAGTACATTACTGAGGGAGAGCCTTCAGAAGCAGCTACTGTTCACTTACAATCCCCAAATCACGCTCCAGTTCCCCAATGTGTGCAATACCTGCCCTCTTACAATACACACTTTCAGTTACTCTACAATTGCCTTATGAGCAGTCTTGAACAATGCAGCATGTTGGTATGATTCATTCTTTTGTGTTCTTATCGACTTTCTCCCCCATGCGTCCATCAATAGTTACATCACACTCCTTTCCTCAGGCAGTGCATACCTCCCAGGCTAATGCCTTTAAATACAAAGCACATCTTGAGTTAAACGTTAGCTACACACTAACTGGAGCTTGCTTTCCAACTGAATAATCAGCTTTAAAGGAGAAGGTTTTCTACAGCTCAGATGAGAAAGCTGCAAAGGAACTGCTTAGCAATCCTCTTGAAAGAAAGCATTCGGTGTTCGAAACCAAATTCTATTTTATCTATTTAAACTTGTCACTAGTAATTACTTGAAAGCTCTATCAGGTTCTAGCTTTAATGATGTAGTAACAGCCACAAGCCCTTCGGAAAGGGGGAGCAGATCATAACAAAACCAAAAGGTTAATTTAGAGGAGGTGCATATTTCCACGAAACTTGACTTGCACGTGAGTTATGTAGACCTGCAAACTGTGTTTTCTGTGCCTAACTCCTGGAGGAGGATTGGCTGATTGCAAAATGTCTTGGTTATCACAAGTCTGCAGACTCTTTGAAGCCCTGGCAATGAATACCAATGCTTGGAATTACTGCAGCAAACTTTTGCTGAGCCTGACTAGGACCAAGATCTATGAAGAATTTCCTGGTGAAGTCCACCATGACCTTATTGTATTAGACACATGGAGAACAGCCATGACCATGCTTTTGTAAGCTGGGTGGCCTTGGTCACACCATATGCTGGTAGTTTGACATGAAGCAGGAGCCACACAAAGCTTCTGTCCAAAATCCATTTCTGTGGGCATGATAAAAACAATAACAGTAAGCAGGGACAAAAGCTAAAGAAAAGAAAGACAAAGAGAGATTAAGAAACAAGACAGAATAGAGCAATCCTTCCCCACTTTTTAATTTTTTTCCCCCTCTGTCTCAAAGATTTTGCCAAATGCAGAACAGAGAGTTCAGATTTGTTGGTTTTCTGCCTTGGTTTCTGCTGTTCTCTCTTTCTGAAGACTGATCTCAATACTCAAAAAGAGAAAAGCCTCTCTACAAGAATGCAATAGACAGGTCTGGCACCTGTAACTGTCCCTGTGCAGCTTGCAGGTGTGTAGGACCACCAGGCAGTGGTGTACCATCAACATCCAAAGCAAGGGAGGAGTGAAAAGCAGAGTGCTGAGGGAAAAAAGTTTCCCCCTGTTGCTTCTTGGCAGGGTCACAGCTGTCGAGGACTTCCTAGGAGAATGGCCGCAACTTTTACGAGTACCAATGGGAAAATGCTGCAATTACCTTTCACATCATAACAAATCAATGTGAAAATTACCCAGCTGAAGCATTAAAGTAAACTCTTTAAAAGCCAGGATGAAAAAGCAGACAGGTCAGACACAAAGCAGCATGTGGGTACTGTCAGTGATAGCTGCATCTCTATATTTCTCAAGTTTTGCCCAAGACTCACTCAGATCAAGAGTGTTCCCAAAGTGGCAGCTATGTGCTGAGATCAGAGTGACTTCCCTGTAAGAACCAGTGCAGAACTTGGTGAAAATCCTTTAAGATAATTATATAGCCTGAATGAGGAAAGAGCATTTTGCTCTGTAACACTGTGGCTAATTCACCAGGTACTAGCTACGTTTGAGATGCTACACTGTTCTTCCAGTGTGCTCCTACAAAGCACTTCGGAAGCAACAAGGCGAGGAGGGAGAGCAGCACACAGTGACTGCTCAGGGTTTTGTGCTTTCCAAAGCAAACTCATCTTCCAAGGGTTTGCACAGCTTGCTGTTCCACATCCCCATGGGTCAAGCTCTCCTCAAGGTGGATGGTGACACATGTCACAGAAGCTTCCTGCAATCAATTAGCAATGAAAATGTCTCATGAGCTTTTTATACAGTTCATCAATTCAGTGAGCACAGTTTGTGCCTGGCTACCTTCCCTCACCTAAACCAAGGCTGCTTGAAAGGGCCAAATCTGGAGGTTATGTAAAAGCTATTAAAATTTTTTTTTGTAATGTGAAGGGCACAGTGGGATTTTTTTATTGTTATTATTGTTTTTAAAGGTGGCAGTCACTTTGCCTTCTTTTGTGGCAAACCAAATGTTAGAAACTCCTGCACAGATGGTAATTTTTGATACATTTTTCTGTCCTAGAAATGGGATTTGTTCATCAAACTCTCATCTGCTCTCTCTCTCTCTCTCTTACTGTGATTCTCATCTCTGTTCCCTGCAGTTCCTTTCCAATCAGGCATTCAGCTGCCTTTTTAAGACTTTTTTTTCTTATATGTCCCTCTCTTCAAGAGAAAGAAGTGTACTGGCCACTTCCACCTTCCTGGATGACCTGGTCCTAGATGACCCTGAGAAATAACTACTGGTAATTCTGTGCCTTGCCATAGTTGTGATCCCACAGCAGAGGAGGAGACTGTGCCAATGTTTCCTCTGCTCTAAGGCTGTGAGAGCTGTGAGCAGCAGCCATTACGGGTAGAGCTGATCAGACCTCAGTCTGTTGCCACCACCTTCCTTCTGTCATGGTCCAGGACATCCTGACCTTGGGAGGAAGGAACTCCACTTCCTGAACCTGTTCACCATTCCCACATACCTTTCTGCTCCTTTTCCCTTTTATTGCAGCTCCTTGCCAGTTCTCTTCGTTTTTTGATGTTTTGTGGTACAGAGGTCACTAGTGCTGCTGTATTTACAGGCAGTGTTTTCTTTTTGCAACAAACCTGTCTTCTGACTATGGAAGATGCGCGTAGGTTGCCCTTTAGTCACAGCTGCAGTGTTGCTCCTGTCCTTCCAACTACAACCAGGGCTCCTCAAAGCCTCCTTGCACACTGGGGTCTGCACTGCAGTCTTGTATGCTAATTTTCCCCAGTTGATCTGTCTACACATGCCACTGGAGATCCAGAGAGGCTCCTCTGAGGTGGGTACAACCATCAGGGCATTTTCTGACACAGGTGCTGGCTGCAGAAGGCAGGCCAGGGAGCAGGACACATCAGTAGAATTATCTGGTTTTGGTATAAGCAAGGCCATACAAACCACTAATGTTTTTGGGGGCATCAGGTCTTATCTTGCAAACTAAGGCAAGTCCAGGGCATCTCTCTTTTCTCTACGATTAAATGATGAAACAGGGAGTCTCCTGTTATGCACTGCATTAGGGCTGAGGCTTCAGCCCAGGGAAATAGTGGTCAACCAGATCTAGAAGAACAGATAAAGCAAGACATGAGAAAAACATGTATGTATGGTAGGAATTGTTATCTGAAGAGCAACAGGGATATTGCACACCCTAACCTAAATACTGATCATGAAATAGGTTAATTTGCCTGCTGGGTTTTGTTTAAATTAATCTTTAATGCATTTTCCAGCTAAGCAGGTGTTGATGCCTTTTAAGCAGCTTGTTGAAATGATGGCAGCCAGGCAGCAAGAGTGAAGAAGAGACTTCATAGTTCCTGCTTGTCTGTGTCCGAGTAGTCTTTCTGCAGTTAGGCATTGGGTGCCTTTGCTGAAGCAGTTTTATGCCACGACAAGTGAGAAGCTATGGTGTCCTTTAGCAGCAACCCCCATTTGTTACTTGCACTTGGACGCGTGACCTCTCTTCCTGAGCTGTGGGTGTGAGACGTGATTTAAACAAGGCATTAAAAGAGGGGAAAACAAAAAAACCCAACACAGCATGGAAAAGCCTGCAGCATGCCTGTGGAGGCAGTAGAGCATTGAGATAAATTTATGTGATGGCTTTCTGCAGCAGGGGAGAGACGGCACCTGAAATTTATGCAATCATTAAACTTCCATGTGCAGTGGCCTCGTGAATTTAGAGCGGTGACACAGTCATCAACCCCAGAGGCATTGCCGTTGTTCATCAAACTCACAGCTTTTCCCCAAAAGTGGGTAATGGGACAGGGCAAAGAAGTTCACAGCTGAGGACTCTGGCATTGAATCTTGTATGTAGTCTATGGCAATTGCAGGTGATAAATTCATTGTTCACCAACCATTACACTTCATAAGAAATGAAAATAAAACTGATCAGGTGTGAAGGTGTTATTCAACCACTTTCAGAGTTCTCTGCATCTTCCAATACAAATCCACTGACTGCCAAGCACAGGCAGATATGGTACAGCACTAACTAAGCCAAGAGCTAAGATGGGACAGGATAGAGACCCCATCACACTTTCAGCTTGCAAGACAAACTAAGGACAAAACCGGCCTGACTAGGGAAATCTCTAACCTTATCATAAGATGTGCATACTGCTTATGATAAGATACTGCTTAAGAGGCACTTATCAAGTGCCTCTGACAGTAAGGGCTCTCTATTCTTTCAAATGTTTTATTCAAATGACCTGCCATTGTTGTTTTATTTTACCTTAACTACATTAGAGATTAAAGTGTTCAGGGACACAAGCCAGTTTTAGCAAGTTCCTGAAACCAGTTCATAGCTTTTTCTGGAATGGAGATGGTCAGAGACATACAATACATTTCGGCTCTATTTGAGTGTTCCCAGTGAACCTCTGGAAGTGAGGAGCCAAAGGCAGGAATCCACTCCAGATCCTCAAAATAACTTTCTCCACCTTCTGTAAAACAGTGTGAACAAGGAAGAAGTGAAAGGAAGCTGGTAGAAGGGAACAGGTGAGTAGATGAAGTCTGAGGAAAAGCTGCAGATTTCTGAAAAGGTTCTAGAGAGGGTTGGTGAGCAACCAGGTAGATTCCACAGGACCAGTAGTTGCCAGGGAAGGAGCCTGAGAGGGTAAAATCGAAGAGCTCTGATCTATAGCTAAGATGTCATCTTTATTCTTCTAACATGTAGCAAGTATGAAATATGAAATTCAGAGATTAGGCTTGACAATGGCTCTGTTTGTTGAAGTGATTAATTTGTCAAGATCAGATGGTGTGTACATGGATATGACAAAACACCTTTGTTAGCAGGCCAGGAGAGAAAATTTCCCATGATTGCAACCAATGTTAACAACTGTGTACACCAGCATCAAAAGTTACATCAATGGAGTATATCTTTAGGAAATATCTCCAGGTGGCTGCTGGGAAAAACCTAGGTTATAATTTGAGAACCTGCATTTCTACCTAGTTTTGTTTTATATAAATATGTCTGTGTTTGACTGCTTTGCCTGATGATGTGTAGATAAAAAGCCAAAACTTACAGGGTTACCACTTCATGTCCATTTCTACAGTAGGACCACAGGCTCAGCTACCGTCAAGTGTCATTGAATTGTGCCCTCTGCTTTGATTTTGCACAAACAAATTGTGCTTTGAGTTTTGGTTTGTGCAATCCATGTAAGCAGGCAGGAGATGCAGTGTGCAACCTGACCATTCTCCATCATGAGGAGGTACCAGGAACATACGTTCTCTCTGGCAAGGACTGAAGGAAAGGTATCTCACAGTCAGGCTGCTTCTCTGTCTTGGTATTGAAAGCTGAGGGACAGGATGGTGGTAGTGAATGGAGAGACATGGAGTGAAGCAGTTGCACAGGCACACATTAGAGGTCTGGTTCTGATGAGGATTTTAAAATAGGAGGTCCTCAAACAATCCCAGCAAAAAAAAGCAACTTTATATGTTTGTAGTTTAACATTTTGGCTATAGCTTGTTAACTTGCCTTATAACTGCTGCTGCTTTGTTCATTATATTAGCTTAATTGCTGTAAGCCTAGTGTGTCTGAATCAATCAAAGTTAAAACAATAGAATTAGGTTTTTACATAATCACTTTGGACTAGAAAGCAAGCTGTGCAGAAGGAGGTTCCACATGATGTTCTCAGATATCTTTACAAAGGAATGATAATTAATTCCGCACTACTTCTTCTGAAGGGATAGAAGAAGATGGAAAAGATAATGGTTGGTTGGTGGTTGTGTAATCCCTGACCATTTGGTTTGCTGCAGTACACTGATAAAGAATGATCTGAAATATAAAGCTGCTTTGAGCCCTAGCCCACGAAAAGCTTAACGCATGCATCAGGACAAAATGCACATCTCAGTTTTCGGGGTAGGAGCTGGGACGTTTTTATCCCGATTCACAACAACAACTCAGATCCATTTACAATGGTTTTGTGAAGCTGAGTGCCAGCAAGCAGATTGCTTTGGAAAGCATGTTCGAGCACAGAGTGAAGACCATTTGCTGTGCACAACAGACCAGAGCTGAATAATCAGCTCACCACGTCCAAACCCAGGTTTTCGATCCAGGCTAACCACCTTATGCGGCTGACATTTACTCCCAGTTCTAGCAATGGGTTAAACAAAACTAAAGGTCCTGATGAAGGACAGTTTCTTTTATCCTCACTCACCCTTCCTCTCCCTGTGAACTTATCATTGTGACTCACAGAGCTCCTACCATCTCCACTGAGGTGAAAATTGCTTGGAGAACACCTTTGTACTTACAGGCACACGCCGTGTCCCTCCTCTCCCTCCTTCTGAGCTCATTCTCAGAAGTGGAGAAATATATTTATAAGGGAATAGTGACATACATGGAAGGGTATGTCACACACTAAGTGCATGTGAAGTTTCAGTAGGAAATCAAGATGGTTTGGAAGTCCTCTGCTTTGGGACATGTCTGAACTTTTTGTGTTTCTGAGCAAAATAAGGTACACTTTTATTCAGGGAAAATGATAATTTGACAAGACAAATGAAAGACATTTGATCACGAAAATTAGATGCTGCTCTGAGCTTTGTCTAGTCCAGCAGTGGTTGGATACAAGATGCCAGCAAAGGTTAGGGGGACACTTCCAGCCAAAATAAGGAAAAACTTGTATTTTCAGATTGACTTCTGTCAGAATACATCAGTTTTAATTGATTTCTTTGACCATAGGTTTTAGATACCTATACAAACCAGAAATAGTTGATGCTTTTAAGCCTTGAAAAAAAGCTGAGGCTGGATGAAAGTCCCAGAGTGGGCTGTCTCCTGGTTTATCCAATTTACTTCACTCCTTTCCACTTACACTGCCATCCTTCCTCTCTTATCTCACCAGCAGAGTAAGGGGCTGCATTAGCCCTAGTGAGCAAACTGTAGAATGAACAAACACGTGACTCACCCAAATACCTGCTGTTAATACAAATACAACCCAATTATATTCTTAGATAGCTGGTTCATGAATCATCCAGAGAAATGGATTGTTTCAAAATATATGGAAAAATCTTGAGAATCTTGTGTAATATTACAGTACTCGCATAGCTATTATTAATCATTTATCCTTATTGCAGAACCTGGACAATGAAACACCTGTATTTTATCTTGTGGAAGATTTCTCCACTTTCAAATAATATCAAATAGAAAAATGAAATTATTTTAATTTTAGAAAATTAAATGTGGGGATGCTGGCACTACTACCAGCGTCACTGACGGCTCTTGATGAAAATTACTACCATTCTCCAAGCACAGAATATTCAAAGAAAAAATTGTTGTGATTACACAGGAATTCAGAAAACTGTTCCCTTGGAGCTAATGCCTTTAGTGACCGGGTAAGGCAACCTAACAAGCAAACTCTGACCTGAAAGCCATCCAAAGCTTTGCCTTACTCTAGTAGAGGAATAAACACAGACGCAGTGAGGGATCTTGCTGTGGTCAGGAGCAATGCATGTAGAAGCTCAGGCAAACATGTTAGTGCTGCCAGATCTACATGTTATAAAACCTTACCCAGTGCATCAGTAGTAAATGCCAGCACATCTCCAAGGACTCCACCAAAGGACATTGCTATCTTCACATCCATTTTAAGGACAAGGCACATGAGGCATTTTGAGCAAAAAGGATTTGCTTAACTTTAGGTGGTACAAGGAAAAGACAAAATTGCTCCACAACTCTCCCACGCTGTCTTATAACATCCATAAATTCCTTACAATGCCAAGGGCACGCTGATGCACCACAGAGGACCAGGATGCTGAGAACCCCATATTCCGCCAGATGCAATCTGGTTCCTTCCTCTGGAGGAGTGTAGGACCAAGAGGCTGAGAACTCTGCATTAGACCAGATCCAGGCTGGTTCCCTTTTCTGGGGGAGTGTAACATTTTGCAGAGGTACCAGTTTGTGCCCTTACATCAGAGCTTACCCAGTTTCAGGTGTGGCTGTGTGGAGGGCTTCACTCTGCCTTCCTGTGTTAGCAACCTGCCTTGTGCTGGGCACCCGTGCTGAAAGCTGAGGTCTCTAGGTACCACAGCAATGCAAATAACATTCTCAGCAGGTGAAACAAAGAGAGGTCTTGCAATAGGAAAGGTGTTGCCAGTTACTTTGTCAGAAGGAGCTATTTTTCTTGAACCAAGTAAAGCTGGCTGAGTTTGGGAAAGAAGGGCTTGCCACATCATTGCATATACTCCTATAAGTAATGATGTTTGTGGATTTACAACATCACAATTAAGAGATGAGCACACATGTAACTACCTAGTGCAAATTTGTTAATGTGGTGTGTTCCTCTTGTAGCTTACCTGCTACTGACTTATTCATGTGCCACAGCCCACATATACTTGCTGAATTTTGTCATTCATTTTGTCACTTGCCATTTGTGAAAGTACCTAATGACACCATAGCAATATTAGAGAGAGTAGTAAGCAAAAACTTGTTACAGATACAGAAAATGCTCTGAAGAAAAGCTTTGGTATTGGTGCAGCTTGTTGAAGTTGGTACAGCTAGTTTATAACATTAAAATAGTAGTAAAAGACAGAATATCTGTCAACCCAAGCAGTTATGTCATTTAATATCTGATGATACTGGAGTGTAGATAGACCTCTGGTTACCTCTGCATAGTTTTTTTTTCCATTGTTTTCATTATATACCACTATTCATTTAATAATTGGACTAACAGTCACAGCAGAGAAAACATTATTTCAGACTAAGGACTCCTGCCGCTGGCTCTATATTTAAAGCACATGAAGAAAAGAACTAGGGGGGCTACGTCTGTTGAAACTGAGCCATAGTCCTTTTTGGATGTTTTGGTTTTTTTCTTTTTCCCTTCTCCAAACCTGTCACAGGGGTCATCTCTTTCTGAAGCTTCCCAAGAGCATAGGAACCACAAACATGGAAATGTGTCTCTTCCTTCAGTGACTGGAAAGAGAACTACAATGAATCCGGGAGGAGTAACTGCACCAGGAAATCCAATGGTAAACCCCAAAATCCATCTAAAAAGTCTCTCAGGTCAGCTTTAAGGTATTTTAAAATGTACAGATCCGTACCTGCAAAGTCACAAGGATTGAAAGAGACTGGAGCAAAGTGGCTCTCAAACACATTGCTGCAAGTCAGAAGAAACAAATGGTATGCAAGCACCTAGCATGGACAGGATTTGGCCTGGGTTACAACACTGGAAATTTGTTTTGCTAACCTTTCAAAACAGAAAAAACACCTTTCAAGTCATGAGATGCCACAACACCTTCAAGACACCAGTAAGCTAAGAAACAGCCTCAACAATTTGGGAGTTTTACTATCAGATTCAAGGAGAGGAAAATTGATCTCTCAGGCTGGCAAAATACACAGAAAGTCTTAGTTTGCTCTGTCCTTTGACATATTTTCAGCTTTGGAACATAAAACTAACAGTGATTAACGTGGAGCTGGCATGGGCCAAGGCAACTTGTCATAGCTCAGTACGTTGCTATTATGATACACTCCAGGGACAAGTGGATTGAAGACAGCTGGCTTTGCAGATTTACACCAGAACTTGTCTCAGTATTATGAAGAAAATAAGATATTAATAAAGATATTCCAGAATCCCCAAATCTATATGAATGTGTGCCAAAAACTCATACAAAACAAAATAATTATTCAATAGCCATTACTTTTCTATTTATAAAGTTTCTGTCACTCACTGGCAAACAGAGGTAATAACATTGGACTTGGAAGACAAATCATAAACCACGGAAAGTGGAAAGTGAATTGCAAGTCATTAGCCTGAGCATGTTGCAAGCTGGAAAGTGTTGGTCCAAACTATTCCGAGAATCCTTATGAATAACAAATACGTTTGAAGAAACCCAGATCATTTCATGCACAACTCAACCAGAGAAAAACAGGCTAAATTTATGAGCATCACTCACAGTAGACAAATTAATTAGCTCTGCAATGTGCTGCAACTATGACCAGAGAAAGTATCTAGTATCAAGCATGAGTAAAATTTCAAGTGACATTCCTCAGCAACAAACTGCAACTCCTCTAACGCAGTTTCAGGTTCATTTTCTTTCCCAGGGATGAAGTGGTAGAGATGAGTTGTCCCAGCTTGTCCACATGAACATATAATACCTCTGGTATTAGATGGGCTCTGGAGAGCATGTATTTCACATTCCCATTTGTGAACAAATGGCCAACAGTTGAGAATGTTGGCAGGACATGACACAAAGGGCAGGCCACTCTCAGAGATGAAAATGGCATTAGGACAAATATGATTTACAGCAGTGACTTTGGGGTTTCCATATCTCTTTTGGGTTATTCTCGACACAAGCGCACTGACTCAGAAGAGCTAAGAGCTTTGAGCTGGAATAGATACCGGATGTTTGGCTTGAGGCTTGGCAATCTTGTCATGGCCTTGGAAATGAGAGCCAAGTAAAAAGAGATTAAATGGATGAACTGGGAGATGGAAATAGCAGCCCAATCAGAGTCCCGTAGGTTTCCCCCATAGCCTCATGCGGGAATATCATGCAAAGTGTGTCCAAGTCAAAACCTCAGAGTAGCATTTGTGGAGAGGAAATACACCAGACTAATTCATAACAAAGTGAAGAAGAGTCATCACAGAATAATACCACCAAAACCAAGGGTCCTGGAGACTTACAGACCTTGCAACTTGAGAATTATTTTCATTCCTGTTCTTTACTGTCTCCATACTTATAGTCTCTCAGACCTCCTCACAGAACACAGAATCGTTCTGGTTGGAAGAGACCTTCAGGATTATCAGTCCAATCATTAGCCCAGCACTGCCAGGCCACCACTAAACCATGTCCCTAAACACCACATCTACAAGTCATTTAAATAACTCCAGGGATGGAGGCTCTACCACTTCCTTGGGCAGCCCATTCCAGTGCTTTACAACCTTTTCTATTTTTCCCAATGTTTTTCTGGTATTTTTCCTAAAACCCAACCTAAACCTTCCACGGTACAACTTGAGGCCATTTCCTATTGTCCTATTGCTAGTTACTTGGGAAAACAGACTGACCCCAACCTTGCTACAACCTCCTTTCAGGTAGTTGTAGAGAGCAATAAAGTCTCCCCTCAGCCTCCTCTTCTCAAGGCTAACCCCAGCTCCCCAGGCCACTCCTCATAAGACTTGTGCTGTAGACCCTTCACCAGCTTCGTTGTCCTTCTTTGGACACAATCCACCACCTCAATGTCCTTCTTGTAGTAAGGGGCCCAAAACTGAACCTAGTAAGTGAGGTGTGGCCTCACCAGTGTTGAGTACAGGGGAACAGTCCTTTCCCTAGTCCTGCTGGCCACACTATTTCTGATACTAGCCAGGATGCTGTTGGCTCTTTTGGCCACCTGGGCACACTGCTGGCTCATATTCAGCTGTCGACCAGCACCCCCAGATCGTTTTCCACTGGGCAGCTTTCCAGACACTCTTCCCTAAGCCTGTAGCATTGCCTGGAGTTGCTGTGACCCAACTGCAGGACCTACCACTTGGCCTTGTTGAGTCTCATGCCATTGACCTCAGCCCATCGATTCAGCCTGTGCAGGCTCTGTACAACCTCCCTACCTTCAAGCAGATCAACATGTTCACCTAACCTGGTGTTGTCTGCAGAAATACTGCGCGTGCCCTCAATCCCCTCCTCCAGATTTTTATCTTGACAGAGATATTAAAAGGAACTACCTCAAATACTGAGCACACCAACTGGATTTGTCTCTATTCGCCAAAACTCTTTGGGCCTGACCATCCAGCCAATTTTTTATCCAGTGAAGCGTACACCTGTCTATGCCATGAGCAGCCAGTTTCTCTAGGGGAATGCTGTGAGAAACAGTGTCGAAAGCTTTACCAAAGTCCAGGTAAACAAATTCCACAGTCTTTCCCTCATCCACTAGGCAGGTCACTCTCTCAAAGGAGATCAGGTTAGTCAAGCACAACTTGCCCTTCAGGAACCCATGCTGACTGTCCTGTATGTGCTGCGTGGTGGCACTCAAGAAGATCTGCACCATGACCTTCCCTGACACTGAGGTCAGACTGACAGGCCTGTAGTTCCCTGGGTCTTCCTTCTGGCCCTTCTTGCAGATGGGCATCACATTTGCTAAGCTCCAGTCAGCTGATATCTGGTTATACTTGGTTATCCAAGACTGATGGTAAATAACGAAAAGTGGCTTGATGAGCACTTTGATCAGCTCCCTCAGTACCCTTGGACAGATTCCATCAGTTCCTTTACACTTATATATATCTATGTAGTGTAATAGGTCACTGACCATTTCCTCTTGGATTGCAGGGGCTTCATTCTGCTCCTTATCCCTGTCTTCCAGCTCAGGGTCCAGGGACTCAGAGAGCAACTGCTGTTATTACTATTAAAGACTGAGGTAAAAAAGGTATTCTGTGCCTCAGCCTTTTCCTCATCCTTGGTCATTATATATTCCCCCATATCCAATACAGGATGGACATTCTCCTTAGTCCTCCTTTTGCTGTTATGTAGAAACTCTTTTTATTGTCTTTTATGGCAGTAGTCAGATTAAGTTCTAGTTGGACTTTGTCCGTTCTAACTTGCTCCCTGCATAGGCTCAAAGAAACTTTGTAGTCTTCCTGTGTTGCTATCTTCCTGTCCTGGACCTTCCTGTTCACAATCTCTGCAATATCTCTGGATTTTGTTTCACTAATTTCTTTTTCCCTCTGTCTAGATGATCTTAACCTTTACTTCCTTTATCTGTGTGACCAGCATCTACTCAGGCTACCCTTAGTGCTCCTGCCTTTTTTCTGCAACATGATCACCTGGAAGCTCTGCAGACTGCCCGGTGCCGTCCCCTTCTGCCCTGCTGCCCCTATTCCTCAACACAATCTGTTTTCACTGCTCTGCAGAGCAAAGTGATGGGTCTGCTCGTGCTCCTCTGTCATTCCGATGCAAACTATTCAATGATTCTATGATCTGCTCCTTTCCCTTGATTATATCCCTAATCCTTGCACCTTGCTTAAAGGAAGGGCAAGAATCCATAGTTGGATATAAACACACACACACACACACAAGCTTCCCTTCCACTGTCCTCAGCCACTATTTTTGGAAGAATTGTCCTGGCAGCATACTTCTGCAGAGGCTATTGGGCCCACCCCAAGACCACTTAGGCTACTTCTAAGGAGCAAAATCAAATTCAAACACTGAAAAAATGTCAAAAGAATGTCAAAACCTTCAATGTCTTCCTTCACACAAAGCAAATTGTGACACACAACTCAATGAAGCCACAGTCAAGGTTAGCCTTGTTAAGGTCGTATGGTTACTTGTGTAGATGAAGCTATAGGTTTGGGTGGTTTTGTTTTAAATTGCATCATGCAAAAATCATCCACCAATATTCACAAAAAGATGCGCAGTCAAATAACCCTTGGAAATAGAAAAAGAGACAGATGGAGAATTTGCCTGGCTAATTTTCTCCTCTGTGGCTACTGTGCTGTTTCTGCTAGAAAGGATGCGGAAGGAGACAAACTGAATAAATATAAACTGACTTTGTGGGATACATAGATAACTAATATTTCTTTAAATCCACATGAAAAACATCAGTGAAAAGAAAAAAAAAAAAAAAGATTAGTAAAAGCCAAAAAAGAGACTTTATAACTAACAGCAAAGTGGAATTTCTTTTTTTATCCTGGTAAAGGTCCTTGTTCAGTTCCACAAACAAGGAACACTTTCTGTCCTTAATTTGATATCTTTGAAGGGACCTAATCTCTACACTTGAAGTAAAGTTCATGAGAAAGCATTTTACTGAAAAGAAAGGAGTTCAGTGTTGGCTTCAGTGAGGACCCATAAGATTATATATATTTGCCAAGTGCCTGGCTGTAAGTGAACCCAGAGACTGCTCTGTCTTGCTTTGAAGAGCTGGGAAGGAGCTGCAGAGGTGGTGAAGCACACTAGGATGCACAGGGCACAGCAGGCATCACATGCCACACCGTTACCTACCGATGGGCAGGAGGCTCCATCAACATCCCTGAACCGGTGCAATACTAATGAAATACTAGTAGCTGTACCCAGCATACGACATAGCCTTGGACAAACCTGTTTCCCACCCCAACCTCTGAGCCAGGCAGTGGAGGCTGGGGAACATTGCCAGGCAGGTGGGGCAGGTGGGCTGGGGGAGCCAAGAGGCTGCACGGGGCATGAGCAGTGCCCAGGGCAGTCACCAAGTGCAAACACCATGTACCTGGCTGCCTGGTGGGTGCAGCATGCCCTGTTTTCTTCAGACTGACATTCAACAGGGGGATGTGGTAGCTGCTTGTTCCCAGGGACATTTTGATTAGTCCTTTCCCTCTGCAGCTCCCCATCTCCCCCATCAGGCAAGACTGTTGCTTGTTGTCAACTCCATTGATTTCCAAGGGGTGGTTCTGCCACCTGAAGAGTTTATCGTCTTTCCCCCAGTTCTTTCAGCCAAGCTTGTGGGCTTCATGGTGCTGCTTTGTTCCCTTTGGGCAGTTGCAGTGGTCTGACATAGGCTGGACACAGGGCTTTGAGAACAGGGTGCCAGAGGTGTGCTGCAACAAGTAGAGAGACATCACACAGCAGCATGCAGGTTTAGGGGTTTTTTTTTATTATTTTTTTTTTAGCTTGCTTTGCTGGCTTGTTCCATCACTTGTTCCTCACACACCACATTGGGGAGAGGCTAGCCATAAAATCCTGCATGTATTTTTCTTAGCATCTCTGGCTGCTTAGTCAAATGTCAAAAATATAACTACTTCAGAGAACTGGTTTCCTTTTATGTACAAAAAGTGAAAGGCAGTGAAAGAGAATTCTGTCTATGTTAAGCATCTTCCTTGCTTTTGTTCACAAAGGAAAGGAATTAGGCAGTTAAAGTAATAATAAAACCAATAACTTTCATTTTGAATGTTGTTTACAGTGGGGGGCTATTTTTAAGGCTTCTGTTCTCCCTCCTCCTTTTCTTTCTCTTACTGAATAGAAGGGAAATTGCCTAATTTAGTTTGGTTGCTCAGTTGGCCATATTAGTGTATCTCATTCAAAAGAGCATCACTGAGAAGAATGACATGTTTTTAATGCCCAATTTATGTCAGTCTTTGCATTTCTTCTTATTGTTGATTAGTGAAGTCACTCTGAAGATCTGATTTACAAGCTGTTCTCCTTGTCTCTGGGAGAAAGTTAGGTATTTCTCAGCTAGAGAATTACTATACTTGTAGCTTGACCTCCAAATGTAAACACCTGCTCCTTTTACCCCTTGTAGGGGTAAAATTGGCACTTTTTCTTAGATGCCCATTTTTGTCCTCCAGCTACATCTGTCCCAAAAAGCTATATATGTTGATCCTTGAAATATTAAGTAACCTCTTTATATATTATGAGAATTTCTGTTACACAAAGTAAAGTACATGTACAGATGTGTTTCAGCTCTGCAGGTACAGTAGCAATTGGAGGACCAGAGAGGGATGGCAGGGGCCATTCCCATGCTCACAGCAACTGTCTTAGAAAACCAACAAGAAATACAGCTTTCCAGAGTCAAGTTTTGCATTGGCAAGGAGGCACTGTAGTTAGAGCACTTGGGAAAAAAAAAAAAAAATCTATTTAAATTATCTCCATCTAGAAGCACGATTATAGTCATGGAGCAGTGTCTGGGGACAATTTCTCCTAGATGGCCCATTAGAGGGACAAGGTTTTGTCTTGGCAGGATTGGGAAGGACAATCAGTGGATCGTATAACAGTGTATGTGGTTACTGGTCCAGTTCAAAGTTTTTCTGATTTTATCTTATAGCTAAGGGCCAGCACAAACAGGCACTTGGACTCTGTTGTGTACCCCAGAGGTACTCTATGGAAATGTTGTGACCTAGAGAGTGCATGAAGGTAACTAGGACAAACTTGACTATTTTCAGCAAACCACGTACTCAGTGTACAGCCATCCTTTCACACATTTAATCTTTCAGCAGTCACAATACTTCATGATTGCAGCTGTTCCTCACTAACCTTACACGTGCCTTCCCAAAGAATGAGACACTTTTTGAAAGCCTACCAAACCACATTGTTGGAAAGCCTTGTCTGACAGCTCTTGCAGAAGAGTTTCACAGGAAGCAAATAAAGTGGGCAGCACATTAATTATCTTTCCTCAATCAAATTATTTAAAACCCATTTCCTCCCACCACTAGCTGAGTTCTCATGCTGATATGGACATCATCAGTCATGTTCTGTCATTGTTGCACATGACAAAGGCAGTGGAGAGAAGTCTGGCACACCACTGAACACAAAACCCTCCCCATCACTGACCTGACACCCTGGGGACAAATTCAGCCCTGACATACATGGGTGTTGCTTCCATTATAGCTGCTTTACAGAGATGAGGAACACAGAAATTAAAGAATGGGGCTCCAAAGCTATCTTTCATCTTTTTGTAACCTGTGTTTTTTTTTTTTCCCACTGTATTTATTGCAGTAGCCTGCAAGGCTCATTCCTCATCAGAAGAGGTCATGCTAATTTACCACTCACACCCATTTTGTTACAACCATGTACCCAATGCGCAATTTACACCCCCAGTTATAATCATAGCTGGAATTATCACAGAGCTTTCCCTGGTATTTCTTCTTCACTGTTTTTGCAAGCTCTTGCTGGGCAGAGTTTGGTGCATCCAGAGGTAGATCCTTCCAATGAGAAAGGACCATCAACCACCATGCTACATTGGAGGCACTGGCACCACTCTGAATAGCCCCAACAACTGCTGATGGTGAGGAGGTTCAGTGCCCAAGATGTGCTTACTGGGAAACATGTTTCACTTGCCTTAAGAAAGCATATAAACAGTAAACAACAATATGAGGAAAAAAGCACAAATACCTCCAGTTCTCTTTACTAGTGTTCTCATGTCGAGTCTTTAGCTGGAAAACACCCTTGGAAACAAAAAGATTGCTCTGACTTTAAGACAAAGAATGATACTCTCTAAACACATCTAAGTAGCTCTGGAGTCTAATTTTACCCACATTCCAAACATCAAAAAAAGTAACAAGGCATCTATTTCCTTACTAAAATTTACAACAGGTAACCAAGGTGCCCGGAGCCTACAACCACAGCAGGGCTAGACAGGAAACTCTGAAACTCTTAAATCAGATAGGATAACATTTGCAGAATGACACACATTTTTTTTACCCTGCCCCAAAATGGGAAATTTACATGCCAAATCCTTCCATTTCAAGCTACCACAAATGTGGGACAAGATACCCCTTACTATTTGAAGAAATGCTGCAGGACTGATGGCTCAGCAAGGCAGTGCAGGATAACCCGAGTGCCTCAGGAGAGCAAAGGGAGATCAGCAGGACAGCCAGGGGTCTTTAATAGGTTTGAATAATTACAGAATCACAGAATGTTAGGGATTGGAAGGGACCTCCAGAGATCATCGAGTCCAATGCCCCTGCCAGAGCAGGACCATCTAGTCTAGGGCAGGTCACACAGGAATCCATCCAGACAGGTCTTAAAAGTCTCCAAGGAAGGACACTCCACAACCTCCCTGGGAGCCTGTTCCAGTGGTCTGGAACCCTTACAGGAAAGAAGTTCTTCCTCATGTTGAGGTGGAACTTCCTGTGCTCCAGCTTGTGACCATTGCCCCGTGTCCTATCACAGGGCCTAAGTGAGAAGACATTGCCCTTTCCTTCCTGACACCCAGCCCTCATATATTTATACACATTAATTAGATGCCCCCTAAGTCTTCTCTTCTCCAGACTAAAAAGCCCCAGTTCTCTCAGCCTCTCCTCATAATAACCCATACTTGGTGCTGCCTGATACATGCCCACCACTTGACTGGGAACGATTAGCTAGTCTCGTGCCTGTCTGCCCGGGGAAGGCTGGAACTCAGGTCTCAGGTCTGGTGAGGCCAAAATTAACCCAGCAGGCAGATTTGTCCATCAGTTGCCAACGGCACCAACTTCAATGGCCACTGATTCTGTTGCCCATGGAGATGTCTTCCAAGTTATCAATACATACAATGATTTCACAGTGTCAGGTTTCTATATCTGCTGCTGTGTTCCAGCAAAGCAACCCTGAAGACTCGCTCTGTGCTCAGGTCAGGCCAGGTCAAACTCATTTCTCTCACTCCAGCTTTCATAAATTTCGGTTCAAATTCTCAAGTCTGATCTGCACAGGAACCGATAAGAAATTCCTGATATTTTTCCTGCGTGGAACTATTGCAGTAATGGATGAATTTTGCACAGAACCATTTATTTCATCCCTCTTGGACTTCTCTGTTTCTCTAAGCCTGTCAGGAAATCTCTGTCTACTCTTATGAGAAAAAAACACCACAGCATATCCAGTGCAGAGCCACAGCACTGAGGCAGAGAGGAGCCGTCTAAGAAGATGAAGTCATTAAGAACTGTGTTTTGTTGAGACCTTCTGTGAAAATTTCCAAACAGGAATATTTCCCTAGCCTTCCTACTGCTTTTGAAAGCTTTCCATAGAAAATGCTTCATTTTCCCACTCTGGCCATACCTGTGCAATCTCAACGTGATGGTGAGCTCCCATTGGCTTATAAATCTCATCATTTTCCCTTTATGGGCACTGGCTGTTCTACGTTGAGTGGTGCAAGACTGATCTCCCCACTGAGATTAGACACATGTGATCCATGTGTTATCTATACATCCCCCAGTGCTGTCAGACACGATAAGGATCCACCACAGGATGGATGTAATGGGCAGAGCAAGGAGAACTGGGGCATCTCTGTGGGAAGGAAGAGGTGGGATGCCCCCCAGGAGGAGCTGTACAACTTGCCTCTAGACAATTTTATTTTGCAGGCCTTCTGTTGCTTCTCTGAAATTTCATTGCTCCTATTTCGCTCCTTTCTGCACATTCATTATTACACAGCTCTTAATTACATCCTATGCTCTGCAAAGAGCTCTTATCTTCTTGACTGAACATGATGGATGGAAGGAAAGAG